>NC_087071.1:6913640-6985448 GCF_963678635.1 Symsagittifera roscoffensis
AATCTCCTCGCCTAAGTGACCTAACATAGTATTTTTTTCTCAAGCTTGTTTTAACTTTGAAAACTAATTCTACATTTAACAAAATCATTTTAAACAAGCACGCTGAATATATTGCTGAAGAAAAATTTTCAAAAAAGAATAGCTGCTTTATCTCGTTATATGCGTAAATTTTTCAATCATATTTTGGCTTTGATTAATTTTTTTGACTAATTAGTTCAATATTTTTTTTCGCGCTCAAGTCAATTTATAAAAAACTGGTATTTTATCCCCCTTAAACCGATTAGGAAGAGAAATTGTTAATGACTTGTCTGATAAAATGAATTGAGTGGAAATTGTAAAAGTGTAAAAGACTTGAGGGGAAATTGTAAGACCCGTGTCTTGTGATCGGTTGTTCAAAAACATCCTACTTTTGAAATAGATGTCAAATTCAATAGCATTTTTAATAAGAAAACAAAAAAAGCTTGAATTAGTGAAGAAGATTTTTGCCTGAATAAAATTTGTTGTTGAAAAACTCGAGTTTCCAACCATTATGAGTGCATGACATCAATTGATTGTTCGGTTGTACCTGTATACCTGTAAAATATATAAACTGTCTTCACTTTTTTGAAGTATTTTCAGTGTTCAACTAGATGACTAACTTTCAAAACAAATTGTGATTGCTCAAGCAAACATTTTTCATCTGAACTAGTAATTAGAAAGTTGATCCAATAGATTTGTCAAGAAAAGTTAATTAAAATTTTTTTAATCAGAAAAAATGAAGAAGTTTGATTTTGTGACGGACAATTTTTATCTAATAAAATTTCTTGTCAGAAGCTCGAGTTCTCATCTGTTATCAGCGTATGACATCAATTGGCTGTTCGGTTGTACTTGCAATTTATATGAATTGTTCTTTCTAATTTTTTTGATGTTTTTTTCCATTGTTCAACCTTTTCACGTTCAAAACAATTTAAGAGTTTGTGATTGATCCACCGAAATTTTTTAATATGAGCTAGTAGTGGGAAGATTGACTCTGAAGAGTGGTAATGAAAGTTTAATTAAAAGCTTTTTAATTAGAAAACCGAAAGTTTGAATTGGTGAAGGAGGTTTTTCATCCAATAAAATTTCTTGTTAAGAAGCTTGAGTTTCCATCTGTTATCAACGTATAACATCAATTGATTGTTCGGTTGAACTTGTAATTTATATTAGCTGTTTCACTTTTTGAAAGTTTTACAGTGTTCAACCAGATGACTTTCAAAACTAATTGTGATTGTTCGAGCGAAACTTTTTCATCTGAGCTAGTATTTAGAAAGTTGACTCAGTCGAGTTGTATGGAAATTTTAGTTAATCGCTTTTTTTTAATCAGAAAATATAAGTTTGTATTAGTGATGGAGGTTTATTATCTAATAAAATTTCTTGTTGAGCAACTCGCGTTTTCATCTGTTATCAGCGTATGACATCAATTGGTTGCTCGGTTGAACTGGTAATTTATATGAACTGTTTTCATTTTATTTGAAAATTTTTCAGTGTTCGACAAGATTTTTGCCTAATAAAAATTTGTTGTTGAAAAACTCGAGTTTCCAACCATTATGAGTGCATGACATCAATTGATTGTTCGGTTGTACCTGTATACCTGTAAAATATATAAACTGTCTTCACTTTTTTGAAGTATTTTCAGTGTTCAACTAGATGACTAACTTTCAAAACAAATTGTGATTGCTCAAGCAAACATTTTTCATCTGAACTAGTAATTAGAAAGTTGATCCAATAGATTTGTCAAGAAAAGTTAATTAAAATTTTTTTAATCAGAAAAAATGAAGAAGTTTGATTTTGTGACGGACAATTTTTATCTAATAAAATTTCTTGTCAGAAGCTCGAGTTCTCATCTGTTATCAGCGTATGACATCAATTGGCTGTTCGGTTGTACTTGCAATTTATATGAATTGTTCTTTCTAATTTTTTTGATGTTTTTTTCCATTGTTCAACCTTTTCACGTTCAAAACAATTTAAGAGTTTGTGATTGATCCACCGAAATTTTTTAATATGAGCTAGTAGTGGGAAGATTGACTCTGAAGAGTGGTAATGAAAGTTTAATTAAAAGCTTTTTAATTAGAAAACCGAAAGTTTGAATTGGTGAAGGAGGTTTTTCATCCAATAAAATTTCTTGTTAAGAAGCTTGAGTTTCCATCTGTTATCAACGTATAACATCAATTGATTGTTCGGTTGAACTTGTAATTTATATTAGCTGTTTCACTTTTGAAAGTTTTACAGTGTTCAACCAGATGACTTTCAAAACTAATTGTGATTGTTCGAGCGAAACTTTTTCATCTGAGCTAGTATTTAGAAAGTTGACTCAGTCGAGTTGTATGGAAATTTTAGTTAATCGCTTTTTTTTAATCAGAAAATATAAGTTTGTATTAGTGATGGAGGTTTAATTATCTAATAAAATTTTCTTGTTGAGCAACTCGCGTTTTCATCTGTTATCAGCGTATGACATCAATTGGTTGCTCGGTTGAACTGGTAATTTATATGAACTGTTTTCATTTTATTTGAAAATTTTTCAGGTGTTCGACCAGATGACTTTGAAAACAATTTGTGATTGCTCAAGCGAAACTTTTTCATCTGAGCTAGCACTTAGAAGATTGACCTAAGAGAAATGTAAGAAAAGTTTAATTTCTTAGGAAATAATTTAAAAGCGGTCATTGTTTAATCAGTGACAAAAATGTATGAACTAAAAAAGACGATGAGCTTGTTCCCTGCGTGAAAGAAATTGAAATTTGTTTTATTAGTTGACCAAGCAGTTTTTCCTGTTCATCAAACAGTTTAGAACTTCTAAGTGCTAATACAAATTAAAAAATCGTTTCACATGAAGAATCACAAATAGCTTGAGTTTTTACCAAAAAGGGGTGAAGAAAACACAGCTTACTCTAAATATTAGAAAAAAAACTGGGTTCTTCTGGTTTGAGAACGGCATTGTCTCCTCTGAAATCAACCAGTAATCTACATAATAGGCCATTTCAACATTTAAAACTTTACCCCTAAATCTACTTCACTGGTTTCACTGAATCCTTTCTTTTGAAAATTTCTTGATTTCAATAAAAGCTGAGTAAAGATTTTTGAATTTTTCTTTCACTTTTTCTAAAAACTTTGATAATTTTTGCTCAAAAAACTAAAAAAAACGTTTTGATTCCTTGATTTCAATAAGAGCTGTGTAAAAGTTTTTGAGTTTTTCTTTCACGTTTTCTAAAAACTTTGGTAATTTTTGCTCAAAAAACTTTAAAAAAACGTATGAAACAACAGTTTTTTGATGAAACAAACGTATGAAACAACAGTTTTTTGATGAAACAAACGTATGAAACAACGAGTTTTGAGTTTAGACTGCAGCAGAAGATCTCGCTACTTGCGTGCATACGACATCCCCAAACGGTGGAAGCGGAAGATAGCTGAGCTGAGCAAAATGACAGGGGTGGTGTCCAACTATACAGAACAACGCACTATGGAAATGAGCATGTAAAATCAATTTGCACAAATAAGTTTGTTATTGATGTACAAGTGGGAAGTGGGATCAAAAGCAAACGTCTTTCCTCCCTCTGGCTCCCACTTTCCCACTGTCCCTCTCACACCTCACAAAAAAAACAATTTGGTGGTGAATAATTAGTCCGCAGGCCAACTTTTTATCACAATCAGACAATAAGAACCAAACTTTTTTTCTAAATGAGGGGACAGGGAGGTAGAGCTCATTTTCCTCCCCTCCCCCACATTAAAAAATAAATTGGTTCTTATTTTCTGGTTGTAATAAAAAATTAGCATGCGGACTATTAATGAACCATAAAGTTGATCTTTATTTGAAGAAGGGAGCGGGGGGTAGTATTTACACAGCAGTTTAGGGAGAGTTTAACTCAGTATAATAAAAATTATATAGATAATATAACCTAATTTTCTGGTTTTCTGTACAAAACTGTTCATAACATGAGAAAATAACAACTTGTTAGAAATAATACCTAAAACCAGCTCAACGCTCAGCCGAAACGAGATGAGCGTTAAATCTACATGCTTTGAGTATACACAATAGTCGTAGCAACACGATGCAATTAATCCCTAAGTGTCGAAAGTGTTTCTTTGTATTAAAAATCCTCAGGTCAAGGGGCATTAATGCTCTTGTCTAGAAACAATGGGATTGTGGGCGCGAACCAACCTTTTTTTCTCTAGAAGTAACCGCACCGGAGTTCCATGGATAATAATTGATTTTAATGGAAAATTTTTGTCTAAAATGTTTTCATTATAATCCATTATTAATGCAAACTTAGACCACGAAATCGATTATCTTTTTAAGAACACAATCCATTAAAACCCGGGGGGGGGGGGGACTGACGAGATGTAAGCTGTGCGCGGGGGTTAAACTGGGGAAGGGAGTTGTTAAAAGAGGCAATGGAGTTTACGTAGTATAGAAACAGTAGAGAAATTTTAGGCAAATAAATTTTTTTTTGTGAAAAAAAAATTTATGAAACGTTATACGTAGCAACTGCACGAAACAAGTAATGAGATAACTTTGAAGAAACAAAATTTGCAAAGTTTGTAATTTCTTTTCAAAAAATACATTATAATCGATTATAATCTATTATAATGGATTATATTGATTAAACAAATATTATGATTATAATCTTTTTTAATGAATAATAACCGATTATAATCGACTATAATGGATTAGGTTGATGTAAAAATACTAGGATTTTAATTCTTTTTTGATGGATTATAATCCATTATTTATATAATTTTTTTAGATACTGACTAAAAATTGACAATATAATTTACTATTATCCATAGAACTTCAGTACAGGTAGCCTTGGCTTAGATTATTTTGGATAAAAAACTAAGTTAGAAATATGAAAAAATTAAAGAAATTGTCTGCTCTGTATGAAAATTAGATCAAAAGCTAAGTAACTGTCGGGATTCAGCTTTCAAAATTATTAGATGACTAGAGGGAAATTAACTGTAGGTCAATTAGAGAGAAGGGATTGCTTGGTTAATCCAATATCTACAGTGAGGTATAGAATTTTTTGATATCGTTAATATCGATCACCGAGTTTTGAGCAAGCAACCCCCCCCCTTCAAGAACAATTGTCCCGAACTTTCGTCAAAAGTTGGATCAAAAAGCGGCTAAGTTGCATGAAACTGCTATCATTTATGCACAACAAGAAAAAAAATTACACCGACAACTTGTTGGGGTTAAATGAATAATTTTTTTCCATTTCAGGTAATAAAAAGTGTCAGATGGAACCAAAAATCAACAAGACTGCTCGTATCAGGGCGAAGCCCTGAATGTTCCGACTGCCTTTTAAGGTTTATGGAGCAGCAGTAATAACACAAAAAAATTAAATGAAAAAAAAATAAAAGGAAATTTTTTTCTAAAATTTGAAATTTTTTATGAAAATCATCCCCCCACACGCCATATAAAGTACAAAAAGATAGATTTCGTTCCTTGTAACAAATCAATTATGGCAATTAAGCTTCGTTGAACCAATTTGGAACGATTTATAAGACGGACTAAATCTCCGCTTACGCGTTAATAGCGTGAATTATATCGCGCGTGAATTGTAACAAATTGGTCAAAATAGCAATCTTTAAACCCTCATAACTTTACAAAAAATGATCACAGGTGAAATATCTTTTCAAATTTAAACTCAGGGCAGCAATACTTTTTGAATGATATAAAAAATTCCGTCAAAAATGGCTAGTTAAAAAGTCGAAATTTGTCTGAAGAAAAAAAAACCCACCCGATCACAAATATTCCGTTACTTTCGTATCGAAAGTCGGAACAATAACTGAGAACACCTATTTTGTGAAATTAAACATTTAAAGTATGAACCAAATCAATGAAGCAGTTTGAAAACTTTCCCAACATGTATAGCGTCTATTATAACGGCCAATGTGCATTTGAATGCGATTTTCATGTAAAGCTCACCAGCAGCTTAACGAGCTCAGAAATAGCGCAATCCAAGTGTTTTGTTTAAAAAGGGCGAGGAGCAAAAGACCAGCATAGTTCGAGGCAGAAAGGAAATTTTTTTTGCCCTGATAGGTTGAGCTCAAATCAATTGTGAGTTAGGACCGAAGTGTATAACTCATAGAGTAATTTCGGATAGGGTACACCGTCTGCTCGTCACGCTATCTTATTTTCGGCCGGACAGATTCGTGCAACTTCTTAGTCTAATACCAATCCTAATCTTACTCTTATACTATCTAGTCTCAGGTTGTTTAACTAGTCTCTGCTAGGCTCAATAGATCTAGGGTATACTGGTTTATTGCGGTTGCTGAAGTCTTCTTGGAGAGTCAACTAATTTCTAAGTTAAATTCAAATCTCTCTGGTGCTGAAATTACAAGTAATTTCAGCACTTACAAATAAGTGGATTGTTAGTCAGATGGATCATGATTGGTTAATATTAAATACTTTACATTGGTAAAATATCTAATTTATCCAATCATAAAATGTAGTTTAGATCAGGTTCCACCCATCCGGGTTTTGCAGAGTTTTTTAGAATAGTCTTTCTGTAATTCAAAGGATGGATGATGGACGTTGGTGTTTGGCGAACATCATATTTCTTCTGGGTTCTCTTGTTAGAGAAGTTCCAGGTTCGATCGTTGTGTCATCTCATGACAACGACTGGGTTTTCGCAACAAACTCAAATCTGATTTCAGAATGGTTGGCTATGTCAGGTTTTTCTGTTTCATTGATGAGAACTTCTTTGTGTTTTGATCTTGTCTGGGAATGGCGTGGAGATTGTGCGTGAAGGGGATGCCTGGTTACTCGGATCTGTACGTATACTTGAACATCGAGGTGGTCATTGGTCTAGTTCAATGAAGTCCTTTTCTGCGAAGTCAAGTCGTACTCTAAATCCTTTGAGTTGTGATTGTGGGCGGCATATTGATTGTGGTTGGCCATTCTTTTTCGAGTGTAGTGGGTTCATTTTGTCTTTGGATGTTCGTCTTTGGTGTTGTATGCTGATCTATATATTGCATAATATAATTTACTTTTTATAAAACTTTTATTAGTTTAATGTTTTTTAATTATGATTTTGGTTAGTTGTTTTCACAAAAGCTTTTTGTTTTAGTTCAGTTAATTTGAAGAGTTACTCACCCTTGAGTAGCTCTTATTAAAAATAGGAGTGTGTGTCACAAAGCGTGGATGTAGCGCGGTGGGTTAGGCCGGCTATAGAGCATGCTCAGGACGTCCTCTTCTGGTGGGTTAGGCCAGGAGTGGGAGTATGATTGCATGCGGTTTTTGTGAGAGGTCCTGTTATGTGACAACGTTTTATGTTGGGTTTGTTGTGGTTTTTCTTATGTTTTGTTGGTTGTGTCCTTTTTTCAAAAATCAAATTGTTTGTGGTATGGGTTTGTCTTTCGACTTTTTTGTGTTTTATTATTTCTTTCTTAGACTTTATAATAGTCTTCAAAAGAATAAATTATCCAGTTTTAAACTGGGTTAATCCGGTTTGGGTACCGTTGGTTTCCTTTTCTTAGTCATGCTGTTATGCTATGTGTTGTGGTGTTTAGTGAGCTGCATTGGTTAGTTTTGTTTAGTATATAATTCCTTTCCAACCGGGTTAAAGGAAAGTTTGAAACTTGTTATCGTGTGTTAGAGTTGTTGAGTGTGAAAGCTTGAAACTGAAATTCATTATTTAAACAATTCTTCGTGGGCGAGCTGTGCGAATTTGGATAGAATTCTTGTGCGAGTGAATGAAAATATCAAAAGGTTAGTACTGCATTTGCTTCTTATTAATTTACTACATAGAATTTCAATTTTACTGCTAGTTGTTGGGGAAAATTAAGTTACAAATTTTCATCATTTTTAGATTTACTGCATTTGGGAAAAAATTTATAAATTAAATTATTGCATTGGTATTATTTTTATTTAATTATTTGCTGCAAAAAATTAATAGAGTTTTAAACAGTTTGAAGAAGTTTTCAATTTTCATTTTCTTTTGTGAGTTTTTCAGATGATCGTTGGATGAAGGCTAAAATTCTAAAGAAGACATGAATAAAGAATGGTTAGTTTCTAATTTTAATAACTAGTTAATAATATGTATAGTTCATACTTACCTGTTAGTCGTCGGGGAAGAAACCGTGGGGGAAGATGTCGTGTATGAGATCTGAAGTTGTTAGTAATTTAGCTAAGATGTGGATGATATTTTTAGTTTGAAGCAGTGGCCAAAGCAATTGAAGTGCTTTAATGGTGGTTAGTTCTTCAGTGCCAACTGCAAACTCATAAGGTGTGTTTTGGATTAGATTATATAATTTGTGATTGAATTTAGTGTTGTGGATGAATTCTAAAATGGGGATTTCTATAGGTTGAACAAATTCGTGTGGGAGAAGAAAGGGTCGGGATTCTTCTGCGTTGAAGGTCTTGGTGATGGGACAAAAAATATACATTTGGGTTATGGGATCATAATTTCGAAGAATACCATGAAGGTTAGTATCTTTAATGCAATATGTGAAGTTAAGAAAGAATGGTGAGGTATATTTGGAATTGATGAATTGAAAACGGTGGTGTGGTTGTCTGGAGGGGGTGTGAGGTCGAAGTGATTTTGGATAAAACGATAATATGTATATGTGTGAGTTTGTTTAGTGCGCAACATAATATCGTGTGAGCAGTGCAAATCTCTTTCATGTGGTGCAAGGAAATGAAAGGTTAGTGAAAATATTTGGAAGCGTTCTTTAAAACTTTCGTAAGCTTGTGTGTCTGTTAGTGCTTCTGAAATGATGTGGTCAAATTTGCGGTCAAAGATATTGAGTGTAAATACATATGGTGTTTTAATGAAAAATTGTTCTGTGATTTGTGGGTTAGCGAAGCGATCGTCGTCTAAGAATTGATCTTGGTTAGTTCTGATGATGTTATGATCGTAATATTCTAGCGTATATTCGTTAGCTCGGGGTGCAGTGTATGTTTTTAGTGATTTTTTATATCCGATGTAAGTAAATTGTCTAGGTGTTAGTGGTGTAGTGAGTCGATATAGCATGTCCTTATTTCGTTCTATATCGATGTGAGTGTTAGATAAAGGTAAGCAAAGGGGATTAGTAAAATGATAATATGAGGTCCAAGGAAGGGTAGGCATTAAAACGTGTTCGTCTACAAAGTTACGTGTTTCGTTAGTGTCGTGAGGGGTGTTTAAGGTGTATTGTGGAAATGAGGGTAAGGTGATAGCTAAAAATTCTTTTGTATTAGTGTGATTTGGGTGATTTATATATTCACGGGCTGTTCCTGGTTTTGCTGGGAAGGATGGTTGGGGAACTTTCTTTTAAAAGTGCGGTAAGCTCTATTAGTGCTGAGTGAAGATTCAGTAGATGTGGATGATGGTGCTAATGATTCGGTATAAATTGAAGAGGGTGTAGGGGTAGGAGGGTTGGATGAATCTTTTGTGGATGAAATTTGGTTTATGATGGGGGTATCAAGGTGGTAGGGTTGTTGTTGTAATGTAATAAAATTATCTAGTTCTGGGGAGATTTGGGGGGTATCTGGAGAATTGGATGATCGGTCTGAATGATGTGAAGAATAGGTTGGAGTGACTTGGGAAGCATAAGAGGGTGTAGAATTGGTGGGGACGGGGTTATTTGGTAGCATTGGTTGAAAAGGGGGGTAGGAAAAAATTCAGGGGTTGGTGTGAAAATTATTGAATGGAGATGGTTCAGAGTCGGCAAATTCGTCGGGGGTTTCAATATTCGGGTTATTGAGTTGTGATGTGCAATATAAAACTGAGATGTGTGAATTAGTATCGGAATTCATGCCTGATGTTACATTACTGGTTGGGAAATCGGGTGGCGGGAAAGCAAAAAGTGGTATTATTGTAATTGGAGTAGTGAGGTTGGTTGGGTGGGAATTTGAACGGTGTAGGGATCCAAGTTGTCGGCTCATCGTGGGCTAAAAAAATTATTATTTTGAGACTGAAAAGCGGTGGTATGGGGTTGTTCTAGAATTTGTTCATAAGTATTTTCATCTTGTGAGTGGCGTGTCATTATATGTTGGATGGGACTTTGTGATATGGTTGGTCTAAAATTTGGATTATGTGTTATTGCTAAGTTTCGAAAATTACGTGGGACTAGGGATAATGGATGGTTATGTGGTAGGGGTGGTAACTGTGGTGCTGTTGGCGTTGTGTCTACATTGTTATGTTCTTCGTCGTATGTGTTCTGTCTTGTTGCTATTTTTGTGTTGTATTCTTTTATTTGTGCATCTAAAAGAATTTTGTTTATTGATGTAGAAAAAATTCCAAAAAATCCTGCAAATAGTATGCGTGCTACACTTGCTTGTCTATTGACTTGTGTGTGTATAGCACATGTGTTATAGATTCCTTTTAAGAGTGAAAAAAGAAATCCAATAAAGTTAAACATTGCGTATAAAATAGTCAGTTTTTCTAAGATGTAGTAGGGCCATCCTAGAAAATCAAGAATTTCATTCTTGAGTGTAACAAAGCTAAAAATATTGATAGGTGATATATCTTGGGGACGGTATTTTTCACCGTTTAGATATATATAATCTTTAATGTCTTTAAAATATCCGCTATAGTCTTGCGTATAGATGTCTGCAAATCCTGCGGTTTCGGCAAGTTTGCGTAAGTTTTGGTCAATTGATTGTCTTTGTATTGTGTCCATTTGTGTTAATAATTCTTGGAATTGTTGTGTTCTAATGTGATGTTGAATATCTGATTTTGAGTATATTCCTATTGATTGTAAGTCTATATTTGGGTTTCGAGCGATAGCGCGAATGCTTTCTGGTGAAAATTTTTTGAGTGATTGCATTAATGTGGGATATGGGGTGAGAAGGTAATATTTATCTTCATCAGGGTTTAGTTGTACTACATTGTGGCTATTTTCTGATCCACATGGGACTGCGGTATCCCAGAAATAGGTTCTTCTTGAAAGTGTGTCAACGAAATGTACTTTGTTCTTATAAAAGATAGGGATTCTTTTATAGCATCGTTTGTCTTCAAAAACGTATAGTGGTGATACTTTTTTGGTACAAGTAAAAAACCATAAAATGTTTCCTTCATAGTCTAAGAAATTTGATCTAATTCCTGATAGTAAGTATCCTGCGTAGGGTATTTTTAATACTGCTAGTGCAAGTGATTGTAATCTTTGTGTTCTTTCTAATTCGCATAGTTGGTGTAGTGTTTCTAATTCAGAGAGTGACATTTCTTGAAAAATTCGGCTAATCGTGTAGTCTAGTTTCATATCTAAGTGAATATCATAGTGGATATTACCGAAATATGTACTATTCATTAGTGATAGTTCTTGTAAACGTGTGCTTTGATCGTCTTGGGGCTTTAAATGTCCACCAGGTTGACCTGTATTTTTTTTGAAAATGAACTGGTATGTATGATGTTCCTTCATTTGGAGGATGACTTGTGGCGTATGGGTCGACTTTTGTTTTTCCAGTGGTCATGTCGAATCCTTTTTCGTATTCAACTAGTATTTCGGAGTATTGTGTTTTGTGAAGTGGGTTTCTGTATTTACATGCAAGTTCTGTTTCTTGATATATTTGAAAACGTGTTAATTTATTTTCTATATTATGAATGTTTCTAAAATTAGAACTTATTTTTCGTAATGGATTTACTTGTTCATATGGTATTGATTGTATAAAATATTTTTCGTGAAATTTTATCATACGAGCGTGTATTTTTGCTACTTGAAATGTTGTACATGTGTCTTCGGGGAACCAAACAATTGTTGCTTGTGTTCTTGTTGTAGGGTCACAATAGCCTTGGTCGTTTTTACAAGGTAATCTAATTCCTTGATAGATCATTGTGTTGTCTGATAAATCTCGTGTGAGTTGAATTTTTTCGAGTTGTATTTTCCAATCGAAAAACATTATTTCTTGGTATCCTTTATTTTTTGTGTCTGCTTTGCAGTTTGATGGGTTATTTATACCAATGTGTGGTATCCAGTGTTTATCGTGCATGTCATAGATTAATCGTCCGTGTGCGCCGTTATATGGGTACTTTTCATCTAATTTTATATGTCCTTGATATCTTTCAAGTTCTGCTTGATGTACAGAATCTGAAAAAACTTGGAAATATACTAACTTTCTATCTGTGTTTTTATTTTTTGTGATGTTTAGTCGGAGTAACTCGTTTTTACAATCTTCGGGATTGAGATGTAAAAGTCGTTCTATATTACTCTGGTAGAATGATTCATGGTCAAGTCGGTTTTTATTTCCGTTTGAGACTTGTGAACAATGTACTTTCTTTTAAGAAAATGTTGCTGTGAATTTATATCCTATAACTGTAGTTGCTCGGGCTTTTGAATAGAGTGTCGCTATTACATTTGTTGTTTCTATGGCTTGTGGTTCTGTTTCGCATTGTGATACTTGATTTATTGCATATTTGTGTAGTGTTTTTTGTTCGTTTTCTTCACAATGTGTTACTAATAAATATTGTGGTCCTGTGCGGGAAGAAGGGTTTATGTTTTGATTTGAGGTTATTAGAAAAAGGAGTTGGAGAAAAATTAAAATTTTTAGAATATACATGTGTATGACAATCCTGAGTATGGGTTATAAAATGTGATGTAACCAATTGTCTTTTTGGTATATCTGTCGTATTTGTATATTACTTCAGTTGTTATAAATGGTGGTGGTAGGGATTGAGCTGTTATATTTGGTGGATTTAATGGATAGGGATTTAATTTAACCGTGATTTCAAATTTTAATTGTAGACTATTCTGTTGGAGTATTTGGATGTTATGAGCACGAATGTCTTCGTGAATGTCTTGTCTATATTGTAGTCTATTTAGTGCCCAATTGTGGAGTCGGTTACTTTCTAGGTGTTGTCCAAATAATGGTGGAGGTGCTGTGAATGTATTCCAGTCTAGTCTTAAAGGAATATTTGTTGATGATTGTTCTCGATATCTAGCGTCGAGGTTATTTGGGAAATTTAAGTTAAAAGGTGGTGGTGAAATCTGGCTTATTGATGGTGTTGATGGTAGTGATAATGTTTCTGGTAGTGATGAGGATGTTGTTGTATCCGTAGAAATATCTATTGGATCATTGACTAAATTTAGTTCACCTTGTGTAAATGAATGTGTTGTCCAATATGGTAGTCGTGATGCCTGGTTTGGGGGGTTAAAGGGATTTTCACGTATTTGTTCAGATGTTGGTGTTGAACCTAAGTAATCTGATGGTAGGCTTGAGGTGCTACGTTGTGAAAGAAGCGTAGGGGTTTCTGGTAATATACCAATGGGGTTTTCTGGAGTGTTTTGTGATGGGGATTGAGGTATATCAAAATGAACTCGGGGAGTTTGAAAATTTCTGTTTCGTCGAGGATGTATAATTTGTCTATTTATTTCGACTGTATTTTGGTTTTGACTAGGATTTCTTATTCTACTTAATTCTTGTGGTAGTGTTGGGTATAAGTTATATGTTGGTTCGCTTAGAGGTGCTTGTCGTTGAACTGGTTCTAGTGGTTCTGATAAGCGAGCGTGTCGTTCTTCAAAGGTATATGGGTTATCTTGAAAGGAAGTTCGTGTAGATGTTTGAGGATTTTGGGTAGTTAAAGGTGTTGTTGGGTTATCTTGGGATGATGTCGGTAAAGACTGACTATGTGACTGTTGGGTAGCAATTTTTGATAGCTTTTTTGGTCTATTCTTTTAGTGAAAAAGTTTATGTTTATTATAGTATTCTTCTAAAAAAAGAATTAGGAGAATTGTTGCTAGGGCGAATGTGATGATTGCTTTTTTTATACATTTGCATATTGTCAAGATGAGGGATGAGAGAAATGTTATAAAAATTACAAATAGTAAAAAAATATCGGTTCTACTAAAAATGGTTCGTATCATTTAGATAAGTTTTTGTGAATCGTACCTGTGGATATAGTCAATAGCTTTTGAAAGTTGGAGGTATAGTTCAAATAGGGAAAAGAAAATTTAAAAAATAATGCAAAAAATGATTAGGATTATTACAAAAGATTCAAAGATATCAAAAAGAAATATTATAAAAGTTTTAAGTATCGTAAAAAAATGTTTGAGGTTTGTGATAATTATAGTGACTGATTGAGAGAAGAGCATTTACGAAATGACTTCTTGATCGAATATTTTTTGTTGTTTGGGGCAATTTTCAAGTGTGGTCGGATTATTTATTGGTTTTTTGACAAGTGGGTTGAGTTTTGTGAAAAATTGTTGGGGGCAATTTTTATGGTGATCGGGAGGTCTTCTTTGTCTTTATTTTCATTTGTCAAATGATCTGGGGTATTTTTGAGATTTTTATACTTTAGGCTAATTAAAATGGTCGTTCTTTTACTTTAGGCTAATTTAACATATTTGTTTGGCGGATATTTGAGGTCTGAGTTGGGGAAATATTGTTGATCTTTGGTTTATTAGATAAGGGAGGGTTATGATATTATGGTGATAATTATTTTAGTTGTCAAGTTGGAGTGGTTTGCTTATTTTTGACCTGGAGGTCGTAAAGTTATAATTATAGATATGCCTGGAGTTTAATATTTTTCATCTAGTTGGTTTGTGTTAGAGTTATAGAAGGTGACGGATTGGATGAATCCTATTGGCCAATTTTGAACTAGAATCCCTGCGTGTTTGTCAGCATGTTATTTTGAAAAATGAAAGTGTAAAATGTTTCAGAGGTGCAAAGATTATTAAATGTAGAATTAAAGTTGTTTTTGAAATTCAACTTTCGTTAATATTTTAGATTGTGGGATGAATAATTTATAATTTTTACGTGGTTGATTTCTAAGTGGTGAAGACTCTCTATGTTCTGATTTGTCGATTTGTTCTTGGGGTATTATTTGTTCTGTCATTTTTCTATTTTTTCTTTCTTTTTGAAATGTATTTTGATCTAGATTTTTTGTATTGTTTTTTGTGGTGGTTGATTTTGTTATTTGGTTTTTGAGGTGAAAATGTTTTTGTTCCTTTGTTGTATTTTCTGTATGTGGGTCATTTTGAATAACTTGTAAACCTGTAAAAGAATATAATTGAGTTAGTTCGCGGAGTGCGTATTCTTTTGGATAATAAGGTAATAGGTTATTTCGGTGTTGAACGATTTCTTTTTTGTCTGAGTCGGTGATTTTATATGTGACATCAGTGGGTTTTGCAATTATTTGGTATGGTCCTTTACGAAGGGGTTGTAATTTTTTTGAAATTCCTTTTTGAGTATTAAAATTGGGTATTAAAACAAATGTTCCAATTTTTAAATCGGAGGCTGGTGTAAAGCGTGAATTTATTTGTTCATTAATGTTTTGCCTTTGTAACAACTTTTTTGTTACTTTTTGGTAAATTTCATTGTGTTTTTTATCTCTGTTTAAAATCCATTCGGTGTGTGTACCGGAGGCTAATTTAAGAATTTGTGGGTGATGAAAATGATCTTCATCGTGTGTATGTAAAGGTAGGTTATAACAGATTGAGTCTTTATTTGGTTGACAATAACCTTGTGCGTTTTTATGAGAGTTTGCTGTAAACATTATTGGTTTGCGTGGCTTTTGGTTAAAAACCATTTCATATGGTGACATTCCTAGAGTTGTCGTAATTTGTGAATTATATGCTAAGGGAAATAATTTTACATCTGCTGACCATTCGGTGTATCATGTATCATTTCCATTGCTGATACATCTGAGATATTCTTGTAATGAACGGTTCATACCTTCGACTAAACCGTTTGTCCAAGGTGCGTGAGATGTACGTGGTTTGTGTTTGATGTTATATAGATGACATAGTGTGATGATTTCATTATTTATGAATTCTGTACCGTTGTCTGTAACTAAAATTTCTGGTAGTCCGAATTTGGCTATCCAGTGTTCATAGAGTGTTGTGTAAGCGTAATAAGCGTTACAATGTGGTACTGGGTTAAGTGCTACATAATGTGTAAACGCGTCAACAATTACCATAATGTAGGAGTTTCCTTCGGATGAGGGTGAAATTGGTCCTTTTGTATCAAAGGAGATACGGTGGTTAAAGTACAAACTTTGTCCTTTAAAGTCTTGTTTTTGTGCTATTTGTTTTTGATTTGGATAAGGTTTATTTAGTTGACATACTATACAATCATTGCATAGTACTTTTATCCAAATTGGTGCATTTGGGAAATAAAAGTTTTGAATGAAATTTGAATATGTTTTCTCTGATCCAGAGTGTCCTTTAATATTTTGTGTGTGTGAAATATTAAAAGCTATGAGAATCATACTTAGAGGGAGACAGGGAACTGTAGATTCATTTAATTTGTATTCTAGAAGGTCTGTGTTTTCGTTAATTGTTGTATTATTGAATTTTCGAAAATATCGGAGGAGTGTTTTATTTCCTAAAATAGTTGTATCTGCCTTGACGGGTTTAGTTTTATATTTGTGCCATGATTTTAGTTGTCTAATTACTGGGTCAAGATTTTGGTATTGTTTCAATGTTGAAATTGTAATTGTTTTTGTTGGGGGGAGAAAAATGTTTTCTATTTCTAATTTAGATAAAGGAATTGTATCAAGTGGGTCATGAAGGTCAAATATTTGATTTATTGTGTATTTTGAATCGTTTGTTTGTGGTCCTGATAAATTTATTTTATCAGTTAGGTTTTCTTTTTCAATTAGTGGAAAAAGGTCTTTTTTATGCGAGTGTTGTTTTACTCTTTTTTGTTGGGTGTTATTTTTTATCCATTGTGAATATGGGATTGGTTTAAAAGTTGATGTTCCAAGTAGGTCAACTTCATAGTGATTATTTTGACAATCTAAATAAAGTGGGAAGTGTTGTAGATTGTTTATCTGTGATTGTTCAACGTCAGTTTTTACTGCATATTTGCATTCTAGTCGGGGTGATGTTTCGTTTTTTGCAAGGTAGAATTTTATATTTTTGGGTATTTCAACTGTGGTTTTACGTGTAAGTAATTCCGGTGGCGTATTTCGACTTAATGTGTCTGGTAATGCAAGATTCTTTCCTGCTGTCCAAACTATATGTAAGTTTGGGAATTTCATTAGAATTAGTTGAAATCTATAAACTCGGTGATTTGGATTAGATTTTTGTGTAAAGAGAAAAATGATTGGTTTGTGATCTGTGAATAGAACTGTTGGATGTTTTGATCCAAGTATCAGAAATTCATATTCTGTAAGTGTATAGATTATGGCTGTACATTCTCTCATTAGGGTTGAGAGTCTTAGCTCTGCTTGAGTGAATAATCGAGAGTTTGCTGATATAAGGTTCATTTTGTTTGTACCATTATGTGATTGTAATAACGCTGCGCCGATGCCAAAGTTCGAAGCATCGCACATTGCATAAAATGGTTGATTTGAATCTGGAATTGTGTTTGAAATTTGTTCAGTTAGAAGTTTTTTAATTATTCAAAATTATTTTGTTGTCTAAGTATATTATAAAATGGTCTTAGGTATAATTGCATTTTATAGACATATTTACTTAAAAAATTCAACATTTCAAGGAATTCTTGTATTTTCTTTTTGTTTGTTGGTGGTTGGAGTTTTTGAATAGCATCAATGCGTGATTTTAATGGGGTGATTGTTTTTCTTTCTATATTATGTCCTAAGAATTTTACTCTTGTCAAAAAGAAGTGTGATTTATCGGGGGCGGCCTTCAGATTTTCGTTCTGAAGTATTTGGTGATATTGTTCTAAAACATTGAACATTTCTTCTTTAGTCTGTGATTGCATAAAAACATCGTCTAAATAGGTGATTGCGTTTTTCTTGAGTATTAGTGGTCGAAAAATTTTGCTCATAAAAGCTGAAAATGCTGCTGGTCCTATGGATATTCCATAGAATAAGCGGTTGAATTCATACTGTTGATTTCCAATAACAAATTGTGTTAGACGTCGCGATTGTTCATCTAATGGCATTTGATTGTATGCACTATTCATATCTGCGGTTGTAAAGTATTTTCCGTTTATTTTTGTTAAAATAACTTGTATTGGTTCAATAGGCCAATTACACTTTGATTCATCTATGAGTGAGTTGAGGTATCTAGCGTCGAGAACGATTTTTAATGATGCTCCTTTGGCTAGAATGATAACAGGGTTGATAAATGTGTTACCTTTTGGTTGTTCTTCTTTATTTACTGGTGAGATTATATTGTATTGTTCTAAAATATCAAGTAATCTGTTCACTTTATCGTGTAAATGAATTGGTACTTTAGTTGCTCTTTGTTTTTTGAAAACTGCGTCTGGTTTTAATGGGAGATGTAGTGATGAGCTGATTTTGCCAACATCAAATTTGGATGTTGCATAGACTGATGAATATTTAATTAGCTGTTTGGCTAATTTTTCAAACTCGTCTTGTGTTATTTGTGAATGTTGGAAATTAAACATTGTTAAAAATTTCTGTTGATTCTCTGTGTAGTTATTTATGTTGAATGTCGGTTTGAAATATGGGGTTTTTGTGAAATAATCCGTATTTCTTTTTTCGTTACTTATTATATTATTTATGGATAATTCTTCATTAAGAATTGTGGATTGACAAATATCTAATAATTGGAGTATATTATTTACGCGATATGCTTTTTCGTATATTGGTGATATTGTAGCGTTGGTTTCGCAATAGCCTAAAAGTCCTAAAGGTAGTGTTACTTGATAGGGTGTATTGTTGTATACATGTAGAGAAATAATATCTGAATTCGAGTTTTTCAAATATTTTATGGATGAAATTGTGATTTTGAAAAACTTATGGATAGGTTTGAATTCAAAGTCTGACATATAAAGTTGTTGTTTGTTTTGTTTTTTATCATATTGGTGAACTTGTTTTATTGAAAAATTATATATGTTTCCTGATAGTGGTTTCAGGTGTTTTCTTTGTTGGTTATATATTGGATAAAATTTTGAAAAGAATGGTGGTTGTTTGTTTAATCTTTGAAAAAATGTTAGGGATCTTTTGCTTTTGTGTATTTATCTTTGATTAGTATTTTACTGTTTAATATGTTGATTGTTGGTATATATTTAGAGATAAATGGTATTCCAATGATATTGTGTTTAATATCAGTGATATGGAATATTTGTTTAAATGGTTTAGTTAAAATTTTATTTTGCTCCATTGTTCTTGTGGGGAGAAGAAATAATTGAATTTTTCCATAGTTTACCAATGTTGATCCTTGTGCTGTTGCTAGTTTACTGGAGGTTTCAAGAGGTGTTAGCTTTGGGTGTAAGTTTTTTATTTCATTCCATGTGGGAATGTTTATTATATTTGATTCTGCTCCTGAATCAATTAAAAAATCAATTTCAAGATCTGGTGGTTGAAATTCTTTGCTTCTTGGACTTTCCAAAAGAAATAGTATTGTCCAAATTTTTTCTTTGGGTTGTTCTTTTTGTATGTTTTGATAGATGTGATTTGTATTCAAGCATTTTGTTTTTTCGTTCTCATTGGGTTGGTTTGTAGTGTTAATTTCATTAGTTTTTTGTGTCGTCGGTGTGGAATGGACGGGTTCAATATAATAATTGTGAAGGAGTTCTGATTGATTCTCATATATGTGTGATGAAAAAGGGTCTTCATATATAACAGGTTCATAGTCATTTTCGACTTTTATCATGTTGATGGAGAGGGTGTTTTCTGCATCGCTTTCTGAATCTGATGATCCACAGTTTATTTGATTGAGTTGTAACGTATCAGTTACTGTGTCATCAATACCTGGAGGGTCTGATGTTGTTTCTGGATTAGATTGTACTTGATTAATATGTCTTTGATGTTTAGGTGTACTACTTCTGTGGCGATTAATAGAATTATTATAGTTATTATTATTCCGGTGTGGTGATTGGGAATAATTTCTATAACGATTATTATAACTTGAGTGTCGATTTTGTGAATTATTTCGCGATCTGTTTTGGTAATTATTGTTTGGTCTGTTATAGTTCGATCTATTATATGAGTTATTCCTTGATTGATTGTTCGGGTAATTCTGGTTTCGGTTGTTTGAATAACTTCTATTCCGATTATTGGAGTAGTTTCTATTCCTATTGTATGATGAATTTCGTGATTGATTGTTTGGATAGTAATTATTTCTTGATTGGGAATTAGATCTAGAAACAAATCGTGTTGTATTTGAATTTGATCTGGAGTAGTTATTTCGACTATTTGGTCTATTGTAGTGATTTTGTGATGAATTTTGCGTATTTCTTCGTTCTGGTGATCTTCCTCTATAACTTGAGTTATATGGTGATTGATTTCTTCTATAATTTGTATTGTTCGGGAGTGGTTTTCCTGAACTGTTGTTGCTGTACACAGTTTTGTTCGGTAGATTTTGATCTTTTTTCATGTATTGATAGAATGATTTATTTGGTTCTTTATATTTTTGAGGTTTATTTTGATTGTCTTGCTGTTTTTGTCTACATTCAGAAATACTATGTCCGTATCGTCGGCAATAATTACACCATTTTTTGAAAGATGGTTTGCCTTTAAAGTTTGGGTGTTTTTCGTAAATATTGAGTATTTCAGTGACTTTTTCAACGAGGTCTGTATCTGATTCCTGTATATTGTTGATACTTGTGGTATTTGTTTCGATTCGGTTAACATATTGTAATTTCAGATTTTCTGTTTCTTCGAGTTTCATTGTGATTTCTGCTTGTTCTAGTTTGTCTACTAGTTTTCGAAAATCTAAATCGGGTTCTCGAATTGAAGAAGGATGGGATGCTCTCTTTTTTATTGCTATTTTTCTTAATTGCGGTGTTAAGGTCATCATTAAGATTTCTGTCATCTTTGTGTTTTTATAGTCGTGTGTATTTAATGAATATGCTTTTCGAACTAGTGTTTCGATGCGTACTGCTAATTGCTTGATGGTTTCATTTGGTAATCTGCGAATTTCATTACATAAAACTCTTTGTTGTTGTTTGTTTCTTTCGGAGTCAAACATTTTTGAAAATTCTTGTGTAAACCTTTTCCGATTTGATTTTATTTCTATAGGCAATACTGAAAACCATTTTTCGGCTGCGCCGTCTAAAGTTGTTTGTATCAACGCTGTGCGTCGATGTATCCAGTTTTGATGTAGTGGCGTATTAATTGGTTCAGGTCCTATATTTAAAATCAAATTTGCTGTTACTGCATTTAAATAGTCTTCTACAGAATATTCAGGGTCTGTTCCTGTGAATACCATTAAAGGTTTATTTGATGTTATTGATGATCCACCCATAAGGTATGGATCCATTGTCATTTGTAATGATTCTGCTGCATTTGGCATTTGAGAAAAATTTGAAAGTTGATTTCTTGTTATTTCGTGTTGTTGAAGATAATATGGGAGTGGAATTTCATTTTGCATTTGTGTCGGTTGATACGAGTGTGTGATCATTGGGTTTTGTTGCTGAATTGGTTGAAAATATTGTGTATTAATTGGGTTTTGTTGCTGAATTGGTTGTTGATTTTGTGTATCTATCGGTTGTGGAGAAAAAATTCTAAGATTTGTATGTGGTTTCTGTACTCCTTGTCCACGATATTCTTGATTATATGGTGCAAATATATCTGGTTGTAAAAAATCATCATCTGAGGATAAGTAATCCATTTGATAAGATGTTTGTTTTTTATTTTTATTTTGTTGAAAAAATGGATAGTTTTCACTACGATCCTGTGAAGGATGTAAATTTGTTTGAAAGTTTACTGAATTAGTTTGTGCCATTGGGTTATCCCAGTTTCGAGATCTTGTATAATTATTAAAATTTTTTCGTGGGGGATAATTTGTTTTTGATGGATGTGTGTAATTATAATTATGTTCTGCAAAATTGTTTCTAGTGAACGTTTTACGTGTTTTTGACGGTATTGTCATGGGTCTGTATGTTTGATAATCCATGTGTGAATATTTTGGGGCAACCGAAGGTTTAACGGTTGATTGTAAGGTTACTTGTGTTTGTGAAAGGTTTGTATTTCTTGGTGTTGTTAAATTTGGACGTATTGGTGAAATACTTTGTTGTGTAGTTGTTGTGTGTACGATTTCTTCATTTATGAAGTGTGATGGTGTCTGGATATCTTGTTGAGTGAGATTTCTAGTTCCATTGAGGTTTTCATTGTGTATGACTGTGGAGTTTAAACTATTATTTTGCATATCAGGTAAAAATGTATTATAGTTTAATGGTGTTGCATCAATGGTTAATGGTATTACTCTTACATAATCTCTTACATAAGATATTGTACTTATTGCTTGACTTGAGATTGATTGTGGGAAGTTTATGAATGCGGGATGAGACCATTCGGGGTCCCAAACATAGTCTGATTGTTCTGTGATGGCAGTATCATCGTTTGAGTTTTGGGGTCTAAAATTTTTTCTTGCTTGTGAAATTAAATCAATATTATGTGTGAAATAATCTATTATGAACCATGCCAAAATTTTTTGTAAGTCGTGTTTTGTATGTTGTGAAACTTCATCTTTCGTGAAATTTTCTTTAATTATATTTAGAAAACTAGAGAGTAGTGTGATTTCATGTCGTACTCTTATATGTTTAGATGTTTCTGTCGGTGAAACATTTGTGATTGGGATTTCGTTTTCTAATATCGAGATATAACTATATATTATTGCAAAAACTTCATTGGTGAATATGGAGTTTGCTCTTTGTGAGTTATGATATTGTATGCTTTTTATATATTCTGAGAATACTTTTGAGAATTCTAAATCAAGGTCGTCTGTTTGAATTACATATTTGCTGTGATTCTGGTTTGGTGAGTTGAATTCTATGGAGTAGATTCCGTATTGTTGTGTTAAGTTACATATATCTTTCAAATAGTGATCGATAATTTGTCTTTTGATTTTTACATCTGGGAACTCTGTTTTACATGGACTGATTCCGGGTTCAAACAAATTTAAGAGTAAATTTTTGCAAAATATATGCTGTCCTCTATCAGTGGTTGCATCTACGATAAAGGGGAAGATATCATCATCATCTGGACTTTCTTCACCTGGGGTGTGTGTTGAGCTCATTTTTTCGTTTGATGACTGTTAATATGTAACTATCAATGTGTCTAATTGGTTGATTCCAATTGTATAAATGTACTGGTTTGTGTTTATATTGCTTTTTTATTCTTCTTTTTCCTCTTTTTGATGAATTTGAAGTTGTTTCTGAGTCGGAAAAATATAATTGATCGTGAATGGGGCATTTTTTATCTATAGATTCTTTTAATTTATAAAGTTCGTCTAAACTGCTGGTTTCTGATTCTGAAAATGCGTTGCGGTTTTTGGAAAATCTTTTTCTCGTAATTTGTCTTTGTTTGGTTATTATTTTTCTTTTTAGTGTTTGTCGTTTTGTTCTGATATATCCAAATGTTTGTGTGTGTGGTGTGATTACAAGATCGTATTTTTTGTTATCTATTTCACAATTGTGTAAAACGATTGTTTGTTTATTTCCGAGGTTTTTAAATGACATAAGGTTTAGGATGACGGATGCAAAAGGTTGTTAAATGATTTCTATTACTTAGACTGTTAGTCCTTACGATTTTTTGGTTAGCCTAACCTGGGTCTATTTGTTCAGGGTTGGGGAGAAAAGTATATCGATTCCGAAGAATGATTTTATACTTTCTCGTGGCTAGTATAAGCTAAGGTGTTACCTTACTCAATCTTACTTAAGGGTAGTGATTGTGTTCAGGGTTGGAGAATAGTAAATCGATCCACAAGGTTCAGGTATAATTAGAACGCGAGTAGTTCGTTAGATACTATTTTAAACTTACTAAGTCTAAGATTTATCCTGGGTCTGGTAAGAGGGGGGATCAAGTGAAGGATGAATAACCGAAGTTCTTCACTGTTTATCCTAATTTGAATGATTAGTTTTGTTCAAAAATTTCTGTTAGTCCTGGGTTTTTAGAAAGGGTTGGATAGTGAATCGACGTTTGAGGTCGTTAGACACTAGCTAAGTGGGTGGGGGAGAACAAAATTGTTCTTTTTGATCCAAGGAGAGGCCTTGATGATCAAGTTTTAAATTTAATTAAATAGAAAATGATTTCAGATCCAAGGATGAGCCTTGATGATCTGATTTTAAATTTAAGTGAATTTAAGTTTAAAATGATTTAAATTTGTATAGAGAAAAGATTTAGTGTTATTATGATATTAGTGAGCTTATGAATGCTGTTATGTTTAGGTGATGAAGCTGGAATAACAGGATGATTTATAATTACTAACCATTTATTGTCATGCTACTAATTTTTTTTTTTGATTTTTCAATAAATATTTTTCAAACATGTTTTGTATATTACTGCAGAATTTAGGAAAACGATCTGAGATGTCCTTATCAATCGTTATTGTATATTAATAATTTGGTTTAGCGCCTGAAATGATTTTGAAGATTGACTTCAAGATTTTATGTTTGCAAATGAAAATCTAAATTCATTGCTAGTAGTATTCTAAATACAAAAGTTTGTGTTGGCTTTTGCCGAACTATCATATAACTATATGGTAAGTTTCTACTTTGTCGTATCGTATGTCGTCTCTGGTTCGAGGTCTTCTTGCAATTCCGGGTAGTTCTCTTATCGTTCGGAATATTGGCTTTGATCTATTGAGTCGTAGAGACATTTCGATTAAATTATCGTCGTGTAACATTTTAAAAATGTTTTGTCTAAATTCTAATCTATTTTTGGTTAATTCTAAGCTATTAAGGTCTTGTTCAAGCCTCACTGGTCGCACCAGATGAGTTAGGCCCGAAGTGTATAACTCATAGAGTAATTTCGGATAGGGTACACCGTCTGCTCGTCACGCTATCTTATTTTCGGCCGGATAGATTCGTGCAACTTCTTAGTCTAATACCAATCCTAATCTTACTCTTATACTATCTAGTCTCAGGTTGTTTAACTAGTCTCTGCTAGGCTCAATAGATCTAGGGTATACTGGTTTATTGCGGTTGCTGAAGTCTTCTTGGAGAGTCAACTAATTTCTAAGTTAAATTCAAATCTCTCTGGTGCTGAAATTACAAGTAATTTCAGCACTTACAAATAAGTGGATTGTTAGTCAGACGGATCATGATTGGTTAATATTAAATACTTTACATTGGTAAAATATCTAATTTATCCAATCATAAAATGTAGTTTAGATCAGGTTCCAACAACAAATTTCAGTTGTATATAAGAAACAAAAATGCACATTTTTGATTATGAGTCATTTGGGGGGAAAACACGAGTAGTTGTCACCATCTAAATTGACGGGAAGCTTGGTAAAAACCAAATGGGGGTGAGGCGACAAGGAATGCCAGTTGAGCGGACTATTGCGACCGATATAGACCAAAAAAAAGAAGGTCCGATATAGACCAATAATTGTGTTCTTTGTACAAGCTGAGGTGATTTCTCAGCGGACTGTTTATTTTGAAGTATGTTGACTTCGACAGGGAACGTTTCTGATTGAACCTGAACCGAAAGCTTTTGTTGAAGTTACATTATTTAGACGGATCGATTACCGAACAAGCACTGTTTTTTATAAGGTGATTAAGAGTATATCCAAACATGATTGCGGTTTTTTTTGGAGGTAGAAAATACTTTTTTTTCCAGACAACTAATAGATCTGTGGTCTTTAAAGCGCTAAAAAATTAAAGATTGATCAACACACTCCTTCAGATCTAATGATATACTTTCGAGACTTTTGCTGGTCAGCAAATCTAACTCAGGCTTGAAACTTTTTAAAAAGTATGAATCCTCTGCCCAACTGGTTTTTTTAATACCTCAGCAAATGATCCGCAGGTAACTTTATCCTTCCACTCGACACAGAAAACTGCTCGTCAATTAAGGCAGAATTGAAAAATTAGTAAGACTCATTTCGAAAGGAAGAGTTAAGCGAATGCAAAACAGTGTGTTATTAGTCCACATCTAAAAACTTTCGATTTGAAGGCGAACAGATTCTTCATTTTATACTAAAAGTTTCAAGTTCGATGATTTATCAGATCACTCATCCTCCTTTTTTTTCTAAGATGATTTATCGATATAGGATCTCCGTAGTGTTTTGTCGATTTCAGGAATCGTGAAGATCTTTTGGGTTCGTCTGAGGCCGGTTCATATTGAGCGTCTAGAGTTGGTGGAGTTTATTCTTCAATTTCATGTTGTATGCGAATCTCATAATCGACAATGTCATTCTTTCCATCTGTGATTTTGTTTTCTACACTGCATCTGGCAATCTTGTTGTCTCTTACAAAAACAGTCCGATCTGATTGATTGATTTTGGATCCACGATATGTGGTTACCTTGTCAAATGATCAAAATGATTGGTTGTGCTTCCTGGTCTTTGTTCAAATTGAAGAGATTTTTTACATATACGTAATGTTCTATTTAGTAGGAAATCAGATTTTTCTTCCCAGAACAATTTATAATAGTGTTCAGTACTTCGTTTTGGAGATAGTTATATGCCTAATTAGTATTCGTTGGGGAAACCCAAAAAAAACTGGTAAACAATTCCTCCATGCCCTCAAGACCGGTTTAACCAATTGGACTATTTTTTTTCTAATCCACTTGCTCTTGGGTGGTAGATCGTTGGTTCCATTTTCAGGAAGCTTTTACAATGTTTCTAAGTAATCGCTCACAAACTTGGGTCCGTTGTAAAGTCTTCACAACTCAAACAATTGTAAAAACCAGAGGCATACATTTTTGAACAGTAAGAGCAGTTCTGTCTTTGATCGGGAATGCTTCGATTGAGCACCTCTTATTTCAACCACAACTAAGATCTCTCCTTGATCTTTGATGTGCGCGCAGTCCGTATAGAGTTCGTCTGATATGTCAGCTTCTGGCCACTTGGAAACTGTTTTCCAAAGCGATTGTATTTTCTTTGAACGAATCTGACAGATCTCGCATCTTGGGTTCTATGTCTTCTGACATGCCAGGCCATCAAGCAACCATTCTCAGTGCCGTTTGTTGTTTCTGTCTTCCTGGATGCGTCTTGTGGGCGTCGCCCCAGCTTGTCTTCTGAATCTCGGCGGTATGAAACGTACAACACTCCTGTAGATGACGCCTTCTCGTATTGTCAAGTTTCAGCTTCCTTCTTAAAAGGTGCTTCAGCATCTGAGCATTGTTTCCATTCACCGTTTTGTGTTAGTTTGAAGTCAACTCGAAATAATGATGCTGCTTTTGATTAGGTTCAGCTTGAATGTCTGCGTGTCTGCGAAGACGATGTCATTCCGAGGAAAGAGATTTTCTCTTCTTCGCGTGTGACGTTGTGGAAACACAGTCAATTAGAGCGTCCGAGGGATCTGCTGTTCTGGCACACGCTTCAACTTGTAGTCGAACGCCATCAGCGCAATAGCCCATCTGGTTATTCTAGTTGATGCTGTTTTCGGCATCTCTTCGTCTGGCGAAAAGAGATACTGCAAAGGTTTGTGACCTTTTGATGAGCGGACTGGCGCCCGAGTAAGGATTCTTTCATTGTGTGACCACTTGTTTTGAGCAGACTTTTGTTTCTTACTCAGAAAACATTTGCTGCGTTGGTTTTCTCTTTCGAAACCTTGACTCCGTAGGTCATTGAGAGGGATCGTATTGGTGGCAAAGCTCGGACTGATTTGCCTATAGAAGCTTGCCAGTCCAAAAACGATTCTTCTCAACAAGACCATTATCAGTATTGGTTCCATCAGCTTAAACTGAGAAGCCTAAAAACGAAACAATTATTTTTCTTTTGGAGTTTTACTTGGTTTTGTTGTGGGAGAATTTTTTTCTCTGAGTCGTCTTTTGCTTGTTGTCTCACTATAATCCGTACTGCAAGCGTGGCGTTCTGTAGACAAGCAGGTCGTCTTGGAAGATAACTACTCCCTTGGTTCCTTTGAATGTGTTTTCGATTAGTTTCGAAGCGCGAGGAATAGTTTTTCAACCCTTGAAGTGGTCGACACATCTTGAACAACCCCTGTTGGGAGTTCGTTGTGCTCAAATTTTTGCTCTATCATCAAGTTCGGTTTGATGCTAGGGATCTGACGTAAGGATCGATTTGATGTGAGAGGTCAGCAGTTATGCCGAAAATCTTGGCTCTATGCAAGTTGCAAAAACTTGTTCATGTCGGGTAATGAGTAGTATTCGTTCATTACTTTGCAATTGATTTGAACGTTGTAGTCGGAACAAAGTCTGAGGTCACTAGTTTTCTTACTCTGCAACACGACTGCTGATGCACTGGAAACTCCTCTGGATTGCACTGGCTCGAGGACTCGCTTCCTGACCACGTCCTCTACCTCCTGCATTGGCATCAGAATTTTGCGCGCTTTGCAGAAATTTGGTTGGGCTCCTTATTTCAACTTTACCTGGTCCTCGTATTCTTTGGCATTCGACAATTTTCATGAGAGCCAATGTATCGAAACAAATCGATCGATAGGAGATCTCGTCCAAAAAATTCAAAATCCTTATTCGATCTCACAAAAGTCAAGGGTAGCTTTAAGAATATTAGACCATTCCATGTCAGGTCGCAAGTTGCTTTTCCTTTGAAGTAGAGTTTCTGTCCATCATATAATCCCCGATTCCGAGCAGTTCCAATCTAGAGTAGATTTTTCAAGTTTATTCGAGATATTCGACGCTATCACTGTTCTTTCAGAGCCTTTCTCCGCAGGCTTTTTCACCTCAGTGTCGTCAATGGCGACACTTACCCAAGCGGCGGCCATGCCGATGAGACTTGATTGCACTTTTTTCCTACATTAAGTCAATTCTCAGAGCTTTACAGCTCCTTCTCTGAGAACTGACCTCAATCAGCATGAATTTTTAATCACGGAATAATTCTACGGTTACTTGCGTTAAGGATGTTTAACTTACTACGAAATTTAGTGCATGGATTTATATCTTACCAATGAGATACAATTCTGACTCAATGAAGGACATGACTTATCCCCGTAAGGTTTTTCCTGTGTTTTGGGATCTTCAGATTTATTGCCATCGTAAGCTTCATTAACATTTCCTAGTTTTCTGAAGGTTGACTTAGAAATGCGTCCAATTTCTTTGTTAGCTTTAAATTTAGAGCTCACAGAAAAATGCTGTGCTTGATAACTTAACTGTGAAATAGTTTTCATATCATTAGACTTATGTCTGGTTTAACTCGACTTGTCTCGAGTACCAGCAGCTTAGAGTCTGCTGATCTTAGTCCCGAGATGAACTTCAATATTACCTTTTCTTCTTCCGCATCAGCGGTGTTTTAATTTCAGAAAACTCAGAAAACCGAGAAGCTTCATGAAGTCTTCAACGAATGTCTTCGTCAGACTCTTCTAAATTCCGAATTTTCGATAGGAAAATGGCTTGCTAGGCAGCAACCACATTTCTGTGGTTCAGCAACAGTCTCTTATTACAGTTTGGATCTCATTGAACGTCATCTAGCCCAGGTTTTCTGGCTAAAAAGGCCTCTCAACTTCTCGATTGCTTACTGTCGAAAGAGACCAAGAAAAAATTCGTGTTTCGAAGACCTGCATGCCTTGTAGCTCCTGCAGCCTTCTCGCTTTTTTTCATTGAGAGTGATCTCCCAACGAAAGCAACCACTATTCAAGAAGTATGCTAAAAATCAAGATATGTGTTACGGGTTAACATATTTTTTTCACGTTATTCCATTTTAAAACTTTTTGTACCAAAACTCTTCCGATATAGATAGCATCGCTATTATGGATAGGTTTGATTATTATCCTGAGAATCTATCATGTCTGACACATTGTAATATTTGGTTGAAGTAAACCGATAAATCAGAGACATCAATAAATAGTGATTCTATTCTAAAACCGTTTATTACGCTTCAACAGATCGGGTCAGTTCAAATATTTATAAGATACACGATGTATTTAAAATATAAAATGACATGTATTTATAGGATCTAGATAGTAATTCATTGGTTTTCGGAAACTTGAAAACCGTTTGGTTTCATCTCAGAGCTCTTCAGATTGCTCGTCTAGGGTTGGATAAGGTTATTCATCGTTTCCATGTTGCATTTGACTCTTGACTGCATCTCGCAATCTGCTTTTCGCTAACAATAACGGTCCGTCCTGATTGACTGATTGGTTTCCAACATGTGTTGGTTCCACTTCAAATGATGAAAACTGCTGGCTGTGCTTCCGTTCTTTGTTCGGCTTGAAAATAAATTTTTGACAGACGGCAAATTTTATGATGATCAGTAAAAGTATTTCTATAATTTCTCAGATCATCACAATTACCATTTTTATGACATAAACAAACACAAGCATTTAGTCATATTTGCAAGGCAGTATTGCGGAGGTATTAAGCAATTTTTTGTGAATCAATGTATATTTATTCATAAATGTATATAAACATGTAAACAAAATTCCATGGAAATAAAACTTTCCGTGTAACATTTTAAGTATTGAGAAACTTTGGCTGAAGAATTTGAATAAAAACTTTGCTATTTTTCGACTCCCCTCCCCCAACTTTCAAAATACCGACTTTGGTTCATTTTCCTTTGGCACCGCCTCAAAACTAAAAATTTTGTTCACAATATTCGATTGTTATGAAAGTTGGCTCACGGACTAATAAGTCCATTTGACAAACTAATTTGGTATATATAATTAACCTTGAAAAACCACTCGCTACATCATAAAACTGATGCTCGTGCTCGTGTGAAGATTATACAAGGTTTTACAAGGTTAAATATGAAGACCAAAATTGTTTGTCGGCTCTTTTCCAGTCCCCCCCCCCCTTGTTAAATTACAAAACTTCAAAAATGTTCAAAAATTGATCAAAGATGTTCAAACATTGTTCACACGGCAATTTTCATGTTAGAAATGTTATGAAAATTTGTTCAGCTGTTCACGCTGACACGTTTTAATGCAGTTTATAACAATAAAAGTTATTTTAAAAAGACTTTAAAATATCGAGTTTTAAGTTCGTTTTATGTGTTAAACTGCGGCTAAATGTGTGATGTTACGCTGTGAAGTATGAACAACAAATCTGTTCACAGTTGCCGATTTGTTCACCACGCCAAAGTTCATTGCATTGTGACAACGTTAAATAAACTTTTCAAAATTGAATTTGAAAGGGGGGAACTGGAAAAGAGCCCATAATAAATTATTCCTTGGGCTCTTTTCCAGTTCCCCCCCTTTCATTTTTTCTGAAATTCATTACATGAAAGTCTTTTTAAAATAATTTTTAATGTTATAATCGGCATTAAAACGTGTCAGCGTGAACAGCTGAACAAATTTTCACAACAATTCTAACATAAAAATTGCCGTGTGAACAATTTTTGAACATCTATTTTTGTAATTCAACAAAGGGGGGGGACTGGAAAAGAGCCGACAAACATTTTTGGTCTTCATAATTAACCCCTCGTTACACCATAAAATTGACCCTTATGTGAGGTGGGGGGGAAGGAAAAAGAGTTATTGGCTAATATATATGAACTTCCAAAGCATACCTGGAAAGGGATGCTCCATAGTGCGATGAATCCATTGGCTGCAAGGTCAACAACAAACAAAACATTGGCCGTGAGCGAAAAAAACTGACCTGAAGGATCTTTCCCAATTTATGAAGCAGCTTACAAAAAAAACGGTTCAGCTTTTTTCCAGTCGCAGCTCCTTTTCCGAAATTTCATTCATTTTGAAACTTCTTATGTGCAATAAAACTTTTCAGCGTCAACAAGTGAAATACGGTTTTTCCAAATGAACAGTTTTATTAGTAACTTTTGGCTCTTTTCCAGTTCCTCCCCCCCTTTTTTTTTCAAAATACCGAGTTTATTTATGTTTTACATGTTATTTACAGGTAAATGCGTGGTGTTACGCTGTAAATCATGAAGAACATATCTGTTCACAGTTGTCGATTTGTTCACCACGCCAAATTTCATTGCATTATGACAACGTTAAAACGACTTTTCAAAATTCAATTTGAAAGGGGGGGGGGGGTAAACTGGAAAAGAGTCTAAGCAAAATTTGCAAGTTTTTATGAGTATTGATTTGAGGGTCTGATAATAAAAAGTCGAAAAAAAATAGGAAGAAAACATTATTTTCGTTTCTGCCTAATAATGTGTAATTTGAAGTTGAACTGTTTTCTTTCGACTGTTTCCGACGGTAAACCTATTTCTAACTCGTTTTCATCTAAAACAAAAAATTTTGTCCCCCAAAAATGCAGTTCCAGAGCGTCAATTTTTGGTAGGATTTGCATTTGGAGAGAAACAATGTAGATATAAAAAAACTGGGAAAGCTCCTATTTTGAGCATACCAATTTTGCTGAGGGTTAGAGCTGAAACACATTTCTGACATGTACAGTCCATTTAGATGTAAAATATCAAATATTCAAAGTTAACTATTCCATCCTATGTTGATTTATTTGACAAGTTATCTTGAAATCTTACAAAACACTGCAAAAACACGTGCACAAAGAAAAAAAAAGATTTTTCGGGTGAAATTTTGTGTTTCCTAGCCTTCTATTGCTAGCTCATAGCTTAACTTATAATTTTCCACCGTACATTTCAGTCCAAAAAAACTGGAAACTGAGAATGCTTTCTTGAGAACGCCAGCTATGTCCTAAAAAAGTTTTGGGTTAATGGCTGTTGTGATTCCGCGCCAAAATTTCGATGAAAGATGAATTTTAATGTATTTCGTTGTTTAGAAAGTTGTCTAGATAATGATTGTTATGGCGAATTTCGAGCAAGCAAAAGACTTTCAATACTTATACTCAAATTCTTGCGAAAAATCGAAACCCATCAAACTCCATTAAAATCTTTTAGAATTCGCTTTTCAATCAAATTAATCAACTTCATAAAATCCACGGAAACTTATGTTTCTTTTTAGTAAAATTTGTTCGTATTTTCACTGCTTACCAAGCTATGTCTGAGAAAGTGTCTTTTATCGATTGAAATGGATTCTGTTTCTTCCAGAACAAAAATTGAAAACACATCCATTCGACATTATAAAACATAGGAATGGCAAAAGAATTGCGTTGCAACAATACAGTATTGGAAATTGGATAAATTAATTAATAGATAAAATTATCTCTATATAATATTTCTAACTAACCAATCAAATTTCATCACTAAACTTGACACTTATTTGTAATTGCTGGGAGTCATGCAAGGAGAAAGGATGCCACCTATTTTTTGAGCTGGATCATGTCGGTTATACCTGATGCTACCAACTATGGCTGCCATCAGAACGCGAGCGGAGGTAAAGCATTGGAGAATAGAGCCTCGAGTGTCATCTTGAATTAGTATCAGAGTACCGGAATTGAAAAGGATGATGATTCGAAACATTCTCTTGAGAAACATGCGAAGATTGACGAGACAAAAAGGTTTTCCAACAAGAAACTTAACGACGGTCATGATGTACATCGTGCCTTGGCTTTGCGGAGGATTACTAGAAACCCACAAAGCGCGTAGAACATCAATATGTATCTGGCATCATGGGAACATTCAGAGCTGCTTAATTTTTTAATGGAAAGAGTAGTCGAGATTGACTAAACGAAAAGGGAGAAGCCAAGCTTAGATTTGCTTCTAGAGAAGGAACCAGAAGTCTTTTGTGTGCCACTTTCTGAAAAGAAAGTAGAGCTGAGGTTGGGAGACGAGGACATCATACTGTCCACGAACTTGGAGACGATTTGGTTGCTGCTGAGAACGACCTGGTGTCCATATCCTCAAGCGAACTTGAATGAAGAGGTCAAGGTACGAGTGAGGTTGTCACCATGGAAAGATGAGGACATGGGGAACGAACAAGTCAAACAAGTCATCAAAGAAGATGAAGCCAGGCACTTGTCTTGATCTGGCAGCATGAGATGGAGAAAAATCTTGTGATGGGCGATCTTGCGTGAGGATACAGTCGTTTCAAGGGAGAGGTCTAGCCACGTGGTTCGATGATATTACAGAGAAGGAGAAGAGTGAGTTGCAAATAGTGGCCGATTGTTACGCAAGCACTACGGTGAGAATTTGGCGACGGCACTAGGATTTTCCTCAAGAATGTGTAGCCTGGAGTCGGTGGAAATGCTACAGTCAGAACACCATTTGGAGACAGCGTTGAATGTGGACCCTTGGCCTGGAGTGCTGCAGATGACCCAAAAGCATATCAGGTTATGGAAATTCTGCCCATCCCCTTCTGGGCCGATGGAAAGTCGGACCAGAAGAAGCAGAAATGGGGTTCCCAGTGAGCGAGGCCTACAGCCTGCCGATGAATGTGAAGTCTCTAGTGGGATCAATCATGGCGAATTTGTGTGGGAGCCATTATCCACTGCACCTGGGGATGGTGATCAAAAAGGCTTTTTGGCTGCCCAAGTATGTACGCTTAGCGAGGTTTTCATATCATTTGCCTCAGTTGTTACGAAAGTTGTTCGGAGCGGTGACAGGGAACCGGGTTGAGGATTTAAGGGAAATCTAGGGAGAGGAACTTGGTGACAAAGAACACTAGTGATTTTGAATAGCAAAATGCTAAAGTCAAGACGATTATGAACACACAGGCTGTAGATGAGAATGATGTGACACAGTCGAAGGTGATGGAGTTTGAACCTTTGCTCGAGGCCTCTGGAGAGCGTAACACACGTAGCATCAGTCTAACGCACGGAGGTTACCCATGCCATTGTCTGGCACAGACTGTGGTACCCAGAGCAGTAAAACCTCTGCTTGATATGGGACATTGAAGATATTTGGTCGATAGGATTACCTGAACGTCAACAAAAAGTCAACCTGATTTGGCGTTGCGATGGATTGAGCAGAACATAACAAAGTATCGGTACAAAAGCACCGACAGTCGGTAAACAACACACACTAATGATTATAGCGGGAGACTTGAGTTGCTTGAGACTGCCTGAAAGTATTCGCTGCACTCATGGAATTAAGTTACTTAAGGAGCCGCATAAGATTCTTCTCATAGTTTGGAGCAATGCTGAATTCTTGGCTGTATGCTTTGACGAAGAATCACCCGAAGAAGCATCAGAAGGAGTATAGCCAGTTCCTAGTCAAGATAGGGCCAGAAGCTTTCAAGAGACCGCTGCTCACTCTTCGTAATGGGATAACCACGGGGTGGAAAAGGGTTGGTATGGTGTCTAGAGATAATACCAAAGCAAGGGAGTCGACACTGGAGGAAAAACTGGCAAGAATGTGAGCTTAGGATTACATCACTCGTTTTGTTTGAACATAGAACACAAGGTGAGGAAGCTACCAAGTCAACCAAGAAGATTACAAGAGCAAAAAAATGGATGCGGGCCTACAAAAAACTGAAGGCATGGGTTGAAATCGCGATCAGTTCTGATGATGAGTAGGAATTGGCGATGTAGGTCACATCGTCGAGCGCATCTGAACCCAGTACATTGGAGACAGTGGGCGCGAGTTGAGCAGTGTGCTCGGTAGGTATGCATGAGTCTTGGGTAAGTAAGAAAATGGGGCTCGAGTGTGAACTTGGATGAAATCTGAGGGCACGGGGAAGAATTTTTAACCTAAAAAATGCTTATCTAATAAACTATATCTATTTATCAGTATCAAAATATTCCATGAAGTTTTTCTGACTGCGTTGAACAAAGAATTTTCAAACAAATAGCTTAAAAAGCTGAATTTCAGGATGCATGTGGATGCAGATTTTGATTCCTGTATATCAATATAAGGACAATTATACATATCTGTGAGTTTTGGGGATGAACACAAAGTTGAATCTGATTGAAGCTTCTGTAAATGACCACTGGCACAGTATCTTGTGACCCACTCAACACTTTGGAGGCCCACTGACATGACGGCGAAGCGCAATGAGAACATCGATCTTGGGTCCGGCGAGTGAGTGCCAGTCGGTCATATTTGGAAATTTGGCCTTGATTTTTGCCAAATACGAATTGACCCTGTCTTGTTCAAATTTCTTGCGGCAACTGAAAATCTAAAAAAAATCAGACAGAAGAATCAGAATTGCGGGAAAGTTGACAAAAGTGACTAGAGTAAAGTTTCTATTCGCATTATTATGTTTTTGAATCATGTAATAAATTAATGGTGTGGTGTCAGTTGTTTATGGAGTTACTCTTAAATGATCTCTGTGTACGGCGATAGTTGCAATTAATGCACTTGAGATATCTTTTGGGATATTCAAAATTAAAACATAAGACCAATCAAGGTCCCATACAAAATCTGTTTCATCTGATAATCTGTTTTCATTGTTAAATTAAGGTCTGAAAACTTTTTCTTGCTTGCCAATTTAGGTTTATGTTGGAAATAGTCTATGATGAAGCATTGCAAGATTTTTTGTAGGTCAATTTTACTTATTTATGAATTTTCATTATTAATTAGTGTTTCACGAATTGATAATAAAAATTGTGGAAAAAGGTTAATTTCGCATCCTACTTTTTCGTAAGAGATGTTTGTGGTGGAGATACACAAAAAGCTTCGATTAGTTCTAAAATAGTGACGTAAATATAAATGACGGAGAAAACAACATTTGTAAGAACTGCGTTTGCTTGTTAAGAGTTTTGATTTTGTTTATTCTTTTTGTATTTAAGAAAATTTGAAAAGTTTAATCGTATATCATTTGTTTGTATTTGGTGTGATGATTGGTTTGATGATTTTGGTGGTAGAATTTCAAAAAGGAATAAACCGAATTGTAATGTGATTTTACGTACGCCTGCTAGAAGGTTGTTGAGTATTTAACTTTTATATTTTGCTTCGGGGATATTATGTAAGCATTGGCTGTTTCATGTTGGATTAAATTTACGGTTAGATTGTGTCAAAATTGTATTTGTTCTCTTGGCCGGTCGCTTTTTGGGTCGATGACGAATAGAGGAATAGTGACATTGTCAAGACTATTGTCTGATTTGATCATTTTTGTGTGGCAATACAGTTAACGTCAAGCTTTCAATCTGTTGCATTTGTTGATTCCAACTGTATAGTCTGAGTGGTGTGCAGCTCTTAGAAAAAGCTATATGAATTTTCTTTTCTACGCTTGTCGTTTTTGGATGATCGGTTTGAGGCTACTGGTTTGGATAATTATTGTAGACGACTGATTTAATTCAATTGAGTATGGATATAAATATTATCTCTAATTCAAGTAGAAAAATATGGCTCTGGATTGAATCTGCAATTAACTTTATGAATGAAATTTTACTGCTATAAAAATTCTGTGGAGGAATAACCGTTGCAGTCTGCTTTTTCGTTTCACGATGAAGAGGCTCGGGCATTCGTTCGTGTTGTGACCTGATATCAGCCTGGTTACTCGTTTGCTTCGAGTGGAATTTTTGAGACGTGGATATAAGCTTATTGATCTTTCAATTCGGTTTTCATTTAGTGGTTTTGACCTTTGTTGTTTATTTTTTTGTTTATGCTCAACTAAATTAATGAAGGTCTGTTTGACACTCTTTAGGTTGTACCAAATAAATTTAAGTACGGGGTGGCTTTCTCATAGATTAACTTTGGGTAAAGTACACCTTCTGTTTGTCACTCTAGCTTATTTTCGGCTGGATAGATTCGTACAACCTGTTAGTCTAACACCAGTCATAATATTATTCTTATATCTCCTAGTCTCAATACATCCTGCGTATTTTTGTATTTGTGAGTTTTAGAAACAAGAATTGTTCTGGGGAAGACCGAATGTTTGCTGGATTAATTTTTTCTCTGTTCTGGCTAGAATTATAAATAGTTCTAGCGTTACAAATTTTATAAGTGTTAATTATGGATCATGATTGGTTAGATAAAAAGCTTTATAGAGATATTTTATCGAGAATCTAATAGGTTCAAAAAAATACCTGTTTTGAAATGGTTCCACCCATCCGGGATTTAGAAGGTGTTTAATAGTTTTAAGTTTGTTGATGAGAAGGAGAGATGGAGAAGTTTCTTGATTCTCTAGAGTATTTTATTTTGAAGCAGTGGTTGCGTGAAGGAAGAGAAAGAAATAATTGCTCGTGTTCTCGAGTAGTTCTCTTAGTTGAAAGAGAAGGAGTACAGTTGCTCGTATGACAGAAGTGGGGTTCTAGTATCGTAATTGAATTGAGAAAGCATGTCAATTAAAGTTGCAGATTTTTTAAGGAAGTGTCAATTTGATTAATTAGAGCGGGACTACGTGCATTCTTATTTATTCATCGAATAGCGAGGAAGTTTTTGACTTCTCTGTGTGAAGCGCCAAGTGAATACGAGTCGCATTGCGTTTGACATCGCGTGAACGACTGCGTTGTTCAATAAGTACCTTTGCTGCGATCTTGGTTCCATACTTAAAATCCTGTGAAGATTGTGACTACGGCAACAATCTAATAGATTTGCTACTCCAGAGTGGAAATTTCTTCAAAATTCATCTACCTTTGCTGCTCGTTCCTTTTGCTCTTAAAAATTAAAGACTTATATCCACATTTATCCACATATTTATATCTACTTTTATATCATGTTAGTGATAACAATTTTAAAGTGATTGTGTTTAATCGTTTTTGCAAAAGCATTTTATTACTTCCGGTTATTTTGAAGAGTCGCTCGCCCATGAGCTACTGTCGTCAAAAATAAGGAGTGTGTCGCAAGCTTGGTTTAGCGCGGCTCAGGATCTCCTACTGGTGGATGAGGCCAGTGAGGGAGTATAAGTTTTTTGTTCTTTCCAACTTTTTAATGTTTTATTAGGTTCTTTTATCAGTCAGTGTGGGTGGAAAGAGTGCGTGAAACGTGGGTGAGTGAGTTGAGACAACCAAATATTATAAAAAAATGTTAGTCAGGGGCAAATGATGCACATTTTTATTACAGGGTCATAGGACGAAGGATGGGACGGAGGATGACGTAAAAGATAGTTGAATTCAATTAAAATGGGAAACTTAGGAAGTAAGATGATGTTCAATTATGAAAAAAACATGAAGCAATGATGGGTATTGCGAGATGGCGAAATGCAAAGATAGTGTTATTAGATGATTAATAATAAGTGTAAGTGTGTGTTAATTTGGCGTTCATTAAACTTCATGAGAACAGTTAATTTTGCTTTCTTTTGGTGTTACAAAATTAAATGTGAGTGTAAAGTGATCAAAAATACTGAAAGATGGTTCTAACACCAGTCATAATATTATTCTTATATCTCCTAGTCTCAATGCATCCTGCGTATTTTTGTATTTGTGAGTTTTTGAAACAAGAATTGTTCTGGGAAAAACCGAATGTTTGCTGGATTAATTTTTTCTCTGTTCTGGCTAGAATTATAAATAGTTCTAGCGTTACAAATTTTATAAGTGTTAATTATGGATCATGATTGGTTAGATAAAAAGCTTTATAGAGATATTTTATCGAGAATCTAATAGGTTTAAAAAAATACTTGTTTTGAACTGGTTCCACCCATCCGGGATTTAGAGGGTGTTTAATAGTTTTAAGTTTGTTGATGAGAAGGAGAGATGGAGAAGTTTCTTGATTCTCTAGAGTATTTTATTTTGAAGCAGTGGTTGCGTGAAGGAAGAGAAAGAAATAATTGCTCGTGTTCTCGAGTAGTTCTCTTAGTTGAAAGAGAATGAGTACAGTTGCTCGTATGTCAGAAGTGGGTTTCTAGTATCGTAATTGAATTGAGAAAGCATGTCAATTAAAGTTGCAGATTTTTATAAGGAAGTGTCAATTTGATTAATTAGAGCGGGACTACGTGCATTATTATTTATTCATCGAATAGCGAGGAAGGTTTTGACTTCTCTGTGTGAAGCGCCAAGTGAATACGAGTCGCATTGCGTTCGACATCGCGTGAACGACTGCGTTGTTCAATAAGTACCTTTGCTGCGATCTTGGTTCCATACTTAAAATCCTGTGAAGATTGTGACTACGGCAACAATCTAATAAATTTGCTACTCCAGAGTGGGATTTTCTTCAAAATTCATCTACCTTTGCTGCTCGTTCCTTTTGCTCTTAAAAATTAAAGACTTATATCCACATTTATCCACATATTTATATCTACTTTTATATCATGTTAGTGATAACAATTTTAAAGTGATTGTGTTTAATCGCTTTTGCAAAAGCGTTTTATTACTTCCGGTTATTTTGAAGAGTCGCTCGCCCATGAGCTACTGTCGTCAAAAATAAGGAGTGTGTCGCAAGCTTGGTTTAGCGCGGCTCAGGATCTCCTACTGGTGGATGAGGCCAGTGAGGGAGCATAATTTTTTTGTTCTTTACAACTTTTTAATGTTTTATTAGGTTTTTTTTATCAGTCAGTGTGGGTGGAAAGAGTGCGTGAAACGTGGGTGAGTGAGTTGAGACAACCAAATATTATAAAAAAATGTTAGTCAGGGGCAAATGATGCACATTTTTATTACAGGGTCATAGGACGAAGGATGGGACGGAGGATGACGTAAAAGATAGTTGAATTCAATTAAAATGTGAAACTTAGGAAGTAAGATGATGTTCAATTATGAAAAAAACATGAAGCAATGATGGGTATTGCGAGATGGCGAAATGCAAAGATAGTGTTGTTAGATGATTAATAATAAGTGTAAGTGTGTGTTAATTTGGCGTTCATTAAACTTCATGAGAACAGTTAATTTTGCTTTCTTTTGGTGTTACAAAATTAAATGTGAGTGGAAAGTGATCAAAAATACTGAAAGATGGTTCATAAGCTTTTGTGTTCATGAATGCGCGATCTATGATGTGGTCAAATTTTTTCTGGCTACTATCGAGGTGGAAATTGTTTTCTGATTTGGTGAAAAACTTTTCTGATTAAATTATGCCTTTTTTTAAATTGATTTAGGTAAAGTGAGTTTGTTAATTGGTGATTGATTGAGTTGCAAAATTCATCCTTGTCTGTATTTTAGCCTGTAGGGTACTTTTAGTGGGCTAGTAAAAATTAGTTATGATATCCATTGGATGTTTGGGAGTAAGGAAAGTTCATCAATGTATTGTGCTCGTTGGATTGAGTTTTCTATGCTGTAGTAAGAAAATAAGGGGAGAAACAGAAGGTTTTTCTCCAACAATTGCGGGTAAATTTTATGACGTAGGTGATGGTAAAAGAGTCGATATCATGATGGGCGTTTAACGAAATTTTGTGGTGTAAATTTTGGGTGATTGCTTTCATAAAAAGATCGTATTATAGTAGTAAAGTGTTACCGGTTGTAAGATTTTTTTTCTTCTATATTTTTTGTTTCCGCCGTATCAAAGATTAGTTTGCCTGTTTTCTTGTCAAACCTGTTTCAAATTCGACGAGGACTTCTGACAATGTTTTCGAAAAATTAGTTTTGGGTGTTTGCACACTTTATTAGTTTCAGGGTAAATTTGAAAACGTCTCAATTTTTTTTCTATACCGTGTAAATTCCTATATTGACTTGCGTTTGAGCTTGTTCGGTCGGGATTCATTTTATCGAAGATTATGGATTCTATATTATGGAACTATGTTTGCCGGTAATTGCGTAGCGGGATGGTAAAACCCATGAACGTTCTTACATAGTAAGCGAACTTCTTGACAAAGATAGTATCGTCTTTTAAATCTCGTGTCAGTTGTACTTTCTCTAGTTGAACTTTCCAATAAAAAAAAAACATTTTTTTTTGGCATCCTGAATTTTTGCGTCTGATTTATAGTTTGATGGGTTATTTATTCTATTCCAATGTGAGATGTCCACTTTTCATCATGTATGTCATAAGTTAAAGGTCGATGTGCACTATGGTAAGGAATGCCTCGTCTATCTTGTGGCTTGGTTTTACTTTGTGGTTCAGATTCACAACTTCGAAAAGATAGTGTTTCGAGTAGTTACAATGTTGTATCCAATGTTCTAATAATTCATTTACAAGGTTGGATTCACTTTGAAAAAACGCTTATGTCATCCAAAGTGGAAGTCTTTGCGATGAAGTGGGGTGGGAAGGTTAAACTGTTTTGTTTAGATGTAGTTGTTATATTTCGATTGCGTCGGGGATGAATATGTTGTCTGTCAATTGAACTTGTTGGGTTCTGATTTTGACTCTATTGTCTTGCTGTGTTAAAGTCTTTCTGTAGTGAGGGGTAATTGACATATGTTGAATCATAATATGGTTCACTTAGGAGTGTGTAACGATTTGCTGGTGTCAGTGGTTCTGATAGTGATGCGTGTCTTCCTTCAAAGGTGTAGGGGTTTTCTACATAGAATATACGAGTGGATGATTGGGGTTGCATTGTGTGACTTGATGTAGGTGTTGTTTGGAGATCTTGGGGTGGGTTGGTAGGTCGCGAAATTTTGATGTTAATTAGATTAGCAATTTTGAAAATCCTTCTTTATTTTTGTTGATTTATTACTTAATTTTCTGTTTCCGATAATATTCTTCAGCAAAAACGATGATAAGATAAATTGCTAGTACAATAAAAATGATTGCTTTCTTGATACAGTTAAAAAATGTCAAAATCATAGATTCGCAGAATACTATCTTGGAATTGAAGCATACTGCTCCAAGTACTTTTTTCCATACTAGTGAATGAAAATGTGCTTCATTGATAATTTTGTAGTCTGGGTTTTTCATTTCAAGATGTAAAAGATTCTTCCGTTATTCGGGTTTTGACCTGGTGGAATCTCGAACACTCGTTGGTATTGATTAGAATTATTGAGACGTGGAGGTAAGTTTACATTACTTCTTAACACTTGTGGTGTGTTTTTGGTTCTTAATCCAAAATCTTTTTTCCCTAAATCTAATCTATACAGGTCTGTTTGAGACTCATGTTCAAACCAGATGAGTTTATATTCAGGTTTTTTACTCACAGAGTAATTTCCGATAAGGTACACCTTCTGTTTATGAGACTATATAAATTTCGGCCGCATAGAATAGTGAAACCTCTAGTTCTAATACCAATCCTAATCTTATTCTTATGTCTCCTAGTCTTGGATTTACTTTCCATTCTTGATTTAGTACTCTATATTTTAATCTTACAGCATTTTTATGATTTTTTGCTGTTGTATTGAACTTACTTTACTGATGTAATCTTTTTTTTTATATTCAGATTATAAATTTAAAAATTCAAACATGTTTGATATTTCTTTTCATTTTTTTCTTCTAAGTGAAATCTAAAAATGATGTATTACTTAAAATTAAGTTTCCGATAAAATTCTTCAGCAAGTAAGATGATTAGAACAATTGCTAGTACAATAAAAGTGAACCATTTCTTGATACAGTTCTGAAGTGTCAAAATTATAGAGTTGCAGAAAATTATCTTGGAATTGAATCTTACTGCTCCAAGTAATTTATTTCATACTATATGAATTCAATTTAACCTTCATTGATAATTTGGTAGTTTTTGTTTTTCGTTTCAAGATATAGAAGATTCGTCAGTTTTTTGATTTTTGACCTGATGAAAGCTTGAATACTCGTTGGCTAGGATTAGAATTATTGAGATGTGGAGGTAAGTTTCTCTATTTCTTAGCACTTTGTTTTTGGATCTTATTCCTAATAGTTTTTTTTGCTAAATCTAAGTCTATAGAGGTCTGTTCGAGGTTCATGGTCACACCAGATGATTTTTTGTCCGCGTTTCTCACTCACAGAGTAATTTCCGATGAGGTACACCGTCTGTTTGTCACGCTGTGTGATTTTCGGCCGGATATATTAGAGAAATTTTTTTTCTAATACCAATCCTAACCTTAATCTTATGTCTCCGAGTCTTGGATTAATTTTCCATTATTGATTTAGTACTCTATATTTTAATCTTACAGCATTTTTATGATTTTTTGCTGTTGTATTAAACTTACTTCACTGATGTAATTTTTTATTTATATTCAGATTATAAATTTAAAAATTCAAACATGTTTGTTATATTTGTTTATTTTTTTTTCTTCTAAATGAAATCTAAAAAGAAAAGAAGGAGCACATATAAAAATAGTAAGTGTTTTGGATCCTTGTAATAGTGATAATATAATTTCAAATTTATGAAAGGTTTGGATTGAGAAAAAATCTTTGGGGAAAGTTAGTTTTGATAGTTTCCGAGGTAATTAAAAGCTTGGAAAGCATCAGGATTATCTTTTTAAGCAAAAGAGTTGCCAAAGAGGTTCAAGCGCTCGGAGGATATTGAATTATTCGGTGAAATTTGTATGGTATTCATAGTTTATTGTTAAAATTAAAAATATGGAAACTATTTATTAGGGCAATTTCGAAGGGTTGTATGCATTCATCCGGTATAATGATTTGGCGGGAAACTGATTGGACAAAAAAAATGTTAGTCAGGGGCAAATGATGCACATTTTTATTACAAGATCATAGGACGAAGGATGGGGCGGAGGATGTCGTAGAAGATAGTGCATTTTAATTAAAAGGTGAAACTAAGGAAGTAGGATGATGTTCAATTATGAAAAAACATGAAGCAATGATGGGTATTGCGAGATGGCGAAATGCAAAGACAGTGTCGTAAGATGATTTATATTAAATGTAATTGTGTATTAATTTGGTGTTGAAAAAACTTCATGAGAACAGTTAATTTTGCTTTCTTTTGTTGTTACAAAATTAAATGTGAGTGTAAAGAGATAAAATTTTTTGAAAAATGTTCCGTAAGTTTCTGTGTTCATGAGTGCGTGATCAATGATGTGGTCGAATTTTTTCTTGCTACTATCGAGGTGGAAATTGTTTTCTGATTTGATGAAAAAACCCTTTCTGGTTGAATTGAGCCTTTTTTAAAATTGATTTAGGTAAAGTGCGTTTGTTTATTGGTGAATAACTGAGTCGCAAAACTCATCCTTGTCTGTATTTTAACCTATAGGGTGTTTTTAGTGGGTTAATAAAAATTAATTATAATATCCATTGGAGGGTTGGGAGTAGGAAAAATTCTTTATCAGAATGTGCCCGTTGGATTGAGTTTTCTAAGCTGTAATAGGAAAATTTGGGAAGAAATGGATTGTTTTTCTACAACTATTGAGGGTAAATTTTATGACTTTAGGTGATGTTTAAAGAGTCATTATGATGATGGGCGGTTGATGAGGTTTTGTGGTGTAATATTTGGGTGATTACTTTTCATTAAAAAATCTTTGTGCGCGTGTGGGGGCAACGTGGACAGAAAGGATGGAGAATTCGGAGGTTGAACCGGAATGCGTTAGTTGATGTAATGAGTTATTGGTCTAATGAACTTGTTGCTGGTGTGTGATAACTTTTTCTAAGTCAAGCTCTAGTTGGTCATATGTGATGGGGCTGGGGGTTTATCAAATGCAATAGTAAAAAGAGCGGAACGGAGAGCAGTTACGTCAGTGTGCAGAGAGGTAGAGTTTTCATTAGAGGTAGCTGGATGTTTTGAAAAAATGGTTGAGAAAAATTAGTGGGACTGGAGTTCAAATCTGTAAATTCATAGTGTGTTTTGACTTCTGAGTTATTAAAATAAGAAAAAAGTTTTAAAAACTGTTTGATTTGTATCATCAAAATCAGTGCGCTGTGAGTTAGAAGACACACTGGATAGAGGAAACAGGTGATGTTTGAAAATGTAAAGAGAGACTCGTGACATCAGGGATCACATGGATAGGAAAGGGAACGGTTGAAGGATAGAGCGGCTTATCCTGGGCTAAAAAAAAACGATTGTTTTAAGAAAGAATTTTTAAGGTGTGCTGTTGTTGAACAATTTGTTTGTAAATATTGTTGATAGTGGGTTATTGAAGTGTTATATGGGAGATAGGGCTACGTTGTAGATTATGTTTTTCTATCTTTCGTTCGGTGGTCGAGAGTGTATTTCGATATCTTTGCGGGATTTCGATAGAAGTTGAATGTTTGGTAAACTGCATAAATGTGATGTTGCTGTAGGTGTAGTATTTGTATTGTCTTTAGGAGTGTCGTATGTGTTTGTTTCTTTAGATAAATTTTCGTTGTACTCGCTAACTTGAGCGTCTAGAAGACATTTGCTAAAAACCGAAAAAATTCCAAAAAAATTTGCGAACCCAATTTGAGCTGCGATAGGTTGTCTATTGGTTTATTCGTGTATTGCATATGTGTTATAGATTCATTTAAGCAGTGAAAAGGAAAATTCTTTAGAGTAAAGCTTTGCCTATAATATAGTACTAGAATAAGGCTACAAAGTCATGTGGATATACAAAGTCATGTGATGGACAGCTGTATTCCAAAAACATAAGCGGCGCAAAAAGTGTCAACAAATTAACTTGCGTTTTCGTTGGTAGCATTCATAAAAAAGGATATTTTTTTAGTACAAGTGTAAAACTAGAGGATTTTTTCCTTCAAAATCAATGAAGTTAGAGCGGTTTCCTGATATGATGTATTCTGCATTAAGTGATTTGCTAATGTGTGCTGCCAAACTAAGAGTTTGTTAGACTTGTGTTCGTTCTAATTCACATAAATGATGTAATGTTTCGAGTTCTGAAAATTACAATTCTTGAAAAATTCTGCTAACTATGTAGTCGTATTTCATTTTCAGAAGAATGTCATAGTGAGGTGCGCCAAAATGTGTGTTTATCATTAGTGATAGTTTTTGTAACCTGGTACTATTCTGAATCTCTGGAAAGAGTTTTCCTCAAATATTTCCATTATTTTCGTAAAATGTAACCGGGATGTAACATTTTTTGTTCTCTCTAATTTTTTGGTTCCGCATTATCAAAGACTAGTTGACCTGTTTTCCGGTCAAAATCTTCTCGTTTTTAACGAGGATATCTAAAAACTGCGTTCGGAAAAGTGAAAACGTAAATTCAGGGTAAATTTGAAAACGTCTGAATTTGTTTTCTATAACGTGTATATTCCTAATTTGATTTGCGTTTAGGCTTGTTCAGTCAGGATTTATTTTATCAAAAATAATGGATTCTATGAAGTAAGTTTTGTGAATTTTATCACTGTTGCGTGAATTTTAGAGAATCGAAAAGTGGTACATGTGTCTTCAGTGAACCAAACTATAATTGCCTGTATTCGTGTAGTGTGATGGTAAATTCCTTGACCGTTCTTTCGTAGTAAGCGAACTCCTTGACAAGTATAGTATCGTCTTTTAATTCTCGTGTGAGGTTTATCTTCTCTAGTAACATTTTCCAATCAAAAAATATCATTTTTTGGCATCCTGAGTTTTTTGCGTCTGATTTATTGTATGATGGGTTGTTTTTTCTATTCCAACGTGAGGTAAACAGTTTTTATCATGTATGTCATAGGTCAAACTTCGATGTGCGCCCTGGTAAGGGAATGCATTGTCTACTTGGATATGACCTTGTGCTGGATATACAAAGTCAAAATAAATTTAGAAAATTTATAATTTACGATTTTAGATTTCCTTTGCAACCTTTTTTAAATTTAGTTCCTTTTTACAATCATCCGGGTCAAGATGTAGTGGTATTTTTTTTATATAATTTTCTTTCTCCAAAGTTTTGGCTCGGGCTGTGGAGTAAATTGTAGCGATTACAGTTGATGACTGAAAATCTTGTGGCTTGGTTTTACTTTGTGGTTCAGATTCACAACTTCGAAAAGATAGTGTTTCGAGTAGTTACAATGTTGTATCCAATGTTCTAATAATTCATTTACAAGGTTGGATTCACTTTGAAAAAACGCTTATGTCATCCAAAGTGGAAGTCTTTGCAATGAAGTGGGGTGGGAAGGTTAAACTGTTTTTTTTAGATGTAGTTGTTATATTTCGATTGCGTCGGGGATGAATATGTTGTCTGTCAATTGAACTTGTTGGGTTCTGATTTTGACTCTATTGTCTTGCTCTGTTAAAGTCTTTCTGTAGTGAGGGGTAATTGACATATGTTGAATCATAATATGGTTCACTTAGGAGTGTGTAACGATTTGCTGGTGTCAGTGGTTCTGATAGTGATGCGTGTCTTCCTTCAAAGGTGTAGGGGTTTTCTACATAGAATATACGAGTGGATGATTGGGGTTGCATTGTGTGACTTGATGTAGGTGTTGTTTGGAGATCTTGGGGTGGGTTGGTAGGTCGCGAAATTTTGATGTTAATTAGATTAGCAATTTTGAAAATCCTTCTTTATTTTTGTTGATGTATTACTTAATTTTCTGTTTCCGATAATATTCTTCAGCAAAAACGATGATAAGATAAATTGCTAGTACAATAAAAATGATTGCTTTCTTGATACAGTTAAAAAATGTCAAAATCATAGATTCGCAGAATACTATCTTGGAATTGAACCATACTGCTCCAAGTACTTTTTTCCATACTAGTGAATGAAAATGTGCTTCATTGATAATTTTGTAGTCTGGGTTTTTCATTTCAAGATGTAAAAGATTCTTCCGTTATTCGGGTTTTGACCTGGTGGAATCTCGAACACTCGTTGGTATTGATTAGAATTATTGAGACGTGGAGGTAAGTTTACATTACTTCTTAACACTTGTGGTGTGTTTTTGGTTCTTAATCCAAAATCTTTTTTCCCTAAATCTAATCTATACAGGTCTGTTTGAGACTCATGTTCAAACCAGATGAGTTTATGTTCAGGTTTTTTACTCACAGAGTAATTTCCGATAAGGTACACCTTCTGTTTATCAGACTATATAAATTTCGGCCGCATAGAATAGTGAAACCTCTAGTTCTAATACCAATCCTAATCTTACTCTTATGTCTCCTAGTCTTGGATTTACTTTCCATTCTTGATTTAGTACTCTATATTTTAATCTTACAGCATTTTTATGATTTTTTGCTGTTGTATTGAACTTACTTTACTGATGTAATCTTTTTATTTATATTCAGATTATAAATTTAAAAATTCAAACATGTTTGATATTTCTTTTCATTTTTTTCTTCTAAGTGAAATCTAAAAATGATGTATTACTTAAAATTATGTTTCCGATAAAATTCTTCAGCAAGTAAGATGATTAGAACAATTGCTAGTACAATAAAAGTGAACCATTTCTTGATACAGTTCTGAAGTGTCAAAATTATAGAGTTGCAGAAAATTATCTTGGAATTGAATCTTACTGCTCCAAGTAATTTATTTCATACTATATGAATTCAATTTAACCTTCATTGATAATTTGGTAGTTTTTGTTTTTCGTTTCAAGATATAGAAGATTCGTCAGTTTTTTGATTTTTGACCTGATGAAAGCTTGATTACTCGTTGGCGAGGATTAGAATTATTGAGATGTGGAGGTAAGTTTCTCTATTTCTTAGCACTTTGTTTTTGGATCTTATTCCTAATAGTTTTTTTTGCTAAATCTAAGTCTATAGAGGTCTGTTCGAGGTTCATGGTCACACCAGATTAGTTTTTGTCCGGGTTTCTCACTCACAGAGTAATTTCCGATGAGGTACACCGTCTGTTGGTCACGCTGTGTGATTTTCGGCCGGATATATTAGTGAAATTTTTTAGTCTAATACCAACCCCAATCTTACTTTTATATCTCCTAGTCTTGGTAGATCTAATGTATACTGGTATTTGCGAGGCTAGATACCAAGAACTGTTCTGAATCTATAAACAGATTGAACCCTACATTTTTTTGTAAGTGCTAATTATGGATCAAGATTGGTAAGCTCTAAGTATTTTACAGAGATAGTTTATCAGGAATTTAATAGGGTAAAATAAAATATTTGTTTTAAATTGGTTGCAGATAATTACAAAAAACAATCTTGAAGTTTTTGACTAAATTGCGATAAACTTGAGACAATTTAGACTAAAACTTGTCTTTGTTTAAAAATTGAAAATGCGTGTAAACGAAAAATGAAACTTATCGAAGGCGATGCATTGTATGCTATCTCACTCATTTTTGTTATCATTGTCCACAGCATTTGTCGGGTAAATTTGTGAAATTTGTTGTCATGTTCTTTTTTTAAGTCATGTCCTTTTGTATCAATTGAGCAATTTCTACCCCCGCCTCCCCTCATTCTCGCGTAGGGGGGGGGGGGGGGGGCGGGATGGAGATAGCTCAATAGGTATTTGAGACATGTTTATAACCACTTGAAAAAAGTTAGAACGACATGAAATTATAAAACATATTTTCCAACGACTGTGGAAAGCCAAAATTTACAAAATCAAAGCTCAAAAATTTCATTCAAATTGAAAAAAGAATCAAAAAATTAGGCAAAAAAAGCGACTTTTTTCTTTCCTCAAATGACAAAAAGCTTTTGCATACAAAATTAAGGTGCTGTGGAGAACCGTTTTTGCTATTCAGAAACAAGGCTAGAGCACCAACCCTGGTAAATCACTTTCCTCGATGAGGCTATGGTCGCCTACTTATTTGCAAAAAGTCGCCTACACAAAAATTTGCAAAATTAACAAATTTTTCAAAGTTTTCAAAATTTTTTTCAAAATTTTTCTCGATACTCAACGTGCTGTAAACAAATCATCCATCTACTTGCTGACGCCTTTTTGTAGAGTTTATTCGTTTTTGCTGGGGGGGGGGGGGAGATAGCTCAATTGGTCATTACGGGGGGGGGGGGGGCAGATAGCTCAATTGATCCTCCTTTTGTCTCAACATGGTTCATATTTAGAGCTTTCGGCGACAATGTTTTGCAAACATAGTCATGAGTTTCTTTAGTTTTCGGAATAGTGGTTCGACTCTGATTTTTGAACACGCTTGCAATTTTCTCAAAAAAAATAAGAACGTGAAGTTTTAAAGCTGAAATTTAAAGCTTATATTTTAAAGGAGAAGTTCCTTCATACAAAGTTTTGATTTTTTCAATTATTTCTTCGCAAGAAAGCATTTGATCACGCCACCTATAATAGTGGGGCACTTCCCGGGTCGAGATCCCGCTCAAAAACCGCTCAAGTATCATGCACATTACATGAGTTTCAGCAATGGATTGGTAGTTTTTCACACATTTGTTCAACAGTTTGATGAAAATTAGCTTTATTCACAAGTTTTCAGATCGATTCCGTCTACAAATTTGTGCATTCAAGTTTTCAACTGATCTCAGACCAATTATCAAAAACGGCTTGTATCAATAGAAAGATTATTTATCGGACTTTAATCATAGCTCTTTTGCAGAGCTTAGTTTTCTCGACTGATTGGTCTTCACCTCAAACGTTCGACCGTAAGTTTAGTTAAATGAGTTTTCAAATTTTCGAGAGTTATGTTATAAACTGGGATAGTTAAATAAAATACAATCGAAGCGCTCTCTCAGTGTGCAAAATGCATTGCAATAATTTTAGAACATGCAGTTGCAAAAGTTTTTTGGATCAAAATATTTATTGCAATTATTGCAAAAATTTTGCAGTACTTTCACTGCATTTTCTTGGGTCAGCAAAAAAGTCAGAGAAAAAATCAGCCCTGCATTTTAAACATCCCGAAAAAATTCTTATTGGGTATAGATTATACCTAATGATCCCTATGTGAATATTTATAGCTAATGATCCCTATGTAAAATGTTCTTAACTTATGATCCCTACATATAATTTTCATAGCTAATGATCCCTATGTAAAAATTTTTTCAAAAATAATTTTCACACAAAAAAAAACAAAAAATTTTATTTTCAAAATTTCAAGTTTTGTTTCAATTTTTCTTTCAATCTATGTATAACTGATGAACCCTATATAAATATTATACCTAAAGATCCCTAGATAAATACTTATACTTCCCTAAGTATAATTTCCAAGTATAATTTCTATAGCTAATGATCCCTATGTAAATATTTATACCTAATGATTACTATGTAAATTTTTATACCTAATGATCCCTATGTAAAAAATTTATACCTAATGATCCCTATGCATAATTTTTATAGCTAATGATCCCTATGTAAAAATTTCTAGCTAATGATCCCTATGTAAATATTAATAGCTAATGAACCCGATATAAAATTTTTATACCTGATGATCCCTATGTAAAATTTTTATAGCTAATGATCCCGATATAAATATTTATAATTAATGATCCCTTATAAAAATTTTATACCTAATGATCCCTATGTATAATTTTTATTGCTAAGGATCCCTGCAATGTCTGTGGGTCTTTAAAATGTTTTCTTGTATGTTTTTCATTGTACCTTCATGTTTATATCGTTATTGAACTAATTGGAGACATGTATTTATAACTGGATATAATTAAACAAATTCAAAGTAATTATTGTCCTACTTTGTCTGGAAGACGCAGGGTTCCATCAAAAAAACTTTTAGCACCAATTTTGTATCAGGAACATTGTATAATTATTTGTTGGGTTAGCTTTGTAAGTACGTTTGTGTATTTGTATGTGCATGAATAGTTGTGAAAAGTACCTAAATTGGTTTTTAATTATTTTTGTATCGAAAAAAAAATTCAAGGTTGTTTTTTTTTGTTATTCGCTTAAACATCAATCATTGTTCAAAAGATTGTGAAAATTTTTCTAGAAACTCTATATGAACAACAGATAATCCATTTGTATGTAAACACTCGTTCACGTCTAAGTATATTGTCATGTGTTTGAAAGTATGTTATATGCGTATGTTTATATATATATATATATATATATATATATATATATATATATATATATATATATATATGTATTTGTATTTACTGCGATTTCATTTACATATTTGATAGTATTTTTATGTAGGCTTATTTTTTCTTCTGTATAAGTATTCATTCATTTATATGTTCAAACAAACCCTTTTAGACGCTCAATTACCATATGCAGCTAGAATGACAATCAAAAACCAAACTTTTTTCTTTTTTAAAGCATTCAGTTGAAAGCATCAAGAGTAATTCACAAGGTACTTCACATGAACAACACTTGTAGCAAGTACTTCAAATGTACATTTGTCTATCTGTGTATAATTGTGTAGAGTTAATATATCTGTTCTTTTAAGTACTTTCCAAAATCTATTTTTTTTCGCAATGTCTGTGTATTTGTTTGTTTTTAAGTAATTAGAATGTTGTCTGTGCGTTTTAAACGGTAATTCGTCTATTATGCTGAACGAAACAACTTGAAAGGTATAGCTGCTTGTTGAAAATTTGCTTATGTTTAAATTCTGAAATGATTCTGTAACTGAGTTGTCTAGAAGGATGTAAAGTATAGCACTAGAAATTATGCATTTGAAAGCACATGTGTGTGTTTGAGCTTGACTTTTACTTGATTTTTTTGTAGATGTTCATGAACAGAAGTTTATATCATGTGAGTTTGTTTGCTTAGAAGTGTAACAAAAATTAAATTACAAAGATAACTCGAATCATATTAATTTTGATTCCGGATTTGTCAATTAATTCTAGAAAAAAAATCACTGAATCAATTTATATGCGACGTGTGTATTACATGCTGCGTGTATGCTCCTCTGAAATAGTTATTCATTTTGTACAAGAGCATCAACCGTAAAACGTCTTGTTTGCGAGGCAAACTTTGAGCCGTTTTTCAAAATAAGCATTTTTCTAGAAGAAGTAAATTTTGGTTTTTTTGTTAATTCTGTTTTTTGAACTATCCATAAATGACTCATAAATTGCAAACTCTGGATAACTTACTAAAGACTAATTTTATTCATTGTATTGCTTTTTGTGTTTTTTATCAAGAATTTGAAATTTTTTGCTGTTTGAAATTTCCAATAATCACAAAAAGTTAATAAAGATAATAAAAATAATAAACTGCAACTCAACTGTCAGAACAGAGCAGCCCAAAACGCAAAAGAGACGTCAAAGTCTTTCACATAGGCACCAAGTGTAGCAGAGATTGTTCCACTCTGGTCAATCTTTTCTCTTTGGGGGGTGGGGGGTAGTTGAGGTTTCTCCTCATCTGTTTTCGGGTGTCTGCTTATTGCATCGAGGACTTACTGGAGGCGAAGTAAGAGGAGTCGAAGTATCTGCAAAGGAGGTAATAGGAGGCGGAGTTTGTGACTCCATTCCCCAGGCTGATTCTAGCCTCTCAAATTCCTGGAGAGATTCATAGATTATCCGATGGAGGAACGCACTCACAAAACCACTTGAACAGCAGTTGTCACAGAGAGTAAACCAGTCCGTCGATTACCATCAGTTTGGCTGCAGAAAACAATATCCGTTAGTAAAAAGACAAATCTTCTCTGATACGCTTTCAAATTAAATTTTAAATGATTTAGGAATTTAATTGGAACAATTGTATGATGTATATTGATCCAATCATGATTGTTTGGTTTCAATTGTTGTCTTTTGATGACTAGAAAACCTCAGTGACAAGTTTTATTTTTAAAAAATCATGCGTTCACAAGTGGAGTCAATCAAAAATTTTATAAGAACTTTACAATTCACTAGCATGAAATAACGGAGAGAGAAAACTTGAGATAAACGGGATGAGACAAGAAACGAAATGAATCAAAAGCGTGTTTGCAGTCGCGTTGCTTCTGTGTTAAATACCAAGAGTTAAAAATGAAATAGCCTTTATTTGTGTTGTTCAGTACATGCTAGGACCGTGCTTTGTCTAAACTTTGATCCTATTAACTACTGTACATAAATTTTGACTTTAAACAAATTCAGCCTGTGAATTTCCAAAGTGAAATACTTTACATTTCAACCTGATATAGAGTAGCGAGCTTTGTTTATTTGCTGAGAAAAACATGGGCTTAGGCGACTCTGTGTCTGATTTTTCAGAGACTGATAAACAAACGATTCGACTATAATTGAACATTTCTGTAGATGTGTGAGTAAAAATGCTTTGGTTTTGATTTTAGATGTGTAAATATTTTCAGAAATACATATTAGTTAGCAGAGATGTTACAACTCAACCTAGCTGTGGATCCAGACTCGTTAGTAAAACCTAGAATAGTCTACTATGTAGAGTATCTGTCCTATAACCAAACCGTATAATACATCAAATTCTTTTTTCAAACTCTTTTGTGAGCGGCTTGTGATCGAATTTTTAAAAAAAAACTGTTAAATTTATGAAAAAATTTTTCAGTTTCTAATTATACATAGTTTTTATATTTAGATAATTCTACTGAGATGCTTAAAAAATTGAATGTATTTACAGAGAATAACTTTGAGTATCGAAAAAAAAGATTGCTCAATTTCTAAACCGTTAAAATGTAATCATTCAGTATATATTAGTTGCTTATTATTTTTTCAAAAGTGTGATTTTTTTGCTGATCCGTTTATTATGAAATTTGAATACATTAAACATATATCAATTAATAAACACTGTGGTAAACTGGTAAAATTTCTGAACTTTGATAATTTTTGTAGGCAAAGAAAAAGATTAGCTCGAATAAATTCTAGTTCCTTGTTATGCGCAATACCACCACATAAAAAAAAGTGTAATTTGCCCTAACAGACTTCAAGTCGACTGTGAAAAAAATGAATACATGTTGGCTAAGTTTTGTCTTTGCCCAAATTGAACCAAACGATTTTATTGGTACGTGCATTTGTATCAGATACATGTATATACAATTTTGCGTTGCAAACTCTGCTAGAGTATTTCGAGCTGAGAATAAATGGTAATAAATACCAAAAAAACGTGTCGAAAGTATAATATAGATAAGTTTTGCTGGTGCTGCTCTTTTCCGCACCCTGCTCAATCCCCACCCAGAGTGCGGAAAAGAGTAGCAGCAGCAAAACTTATCTTTATTATACTTTCGACACGTTGCAGTCGGTATTTACTACCTCTTTTTCTCAGCTCGAAAAACTCTAGCAGAGTTTGTAACGCAAAATTGTATATACATTTAACTGATACAAATGCATGTACCAACAAAATCGTTTGGTTCAATTTGGGCAAAGATAAAACATGGCCAACTTGTATTCATTTTTTTTCACAGTCGACTTGAAGTCTGTTAGGGCAAATTACACTGTTTTTTATGTGGTGGTATTGCGCATAACAAGGAACTAGAATTTATTCGAGCTAATCGTTTTCTTTGCCTACAAAAATTATCAATTGTTTGAAAAACTGATTATAATTGGAACAACTTGAAATTTTTTCAAAAAGTTGCTGTGCATGTCTGATTTTGAATTTAGGTTTTGGTCAACGAAAGTTTTTGTTGTCGTCAAAATCTTTTGAAAAATTTCTATCCAAATGAGCTGCAGAATTCCTAACGTTGACGATGGCATGGCTAATGATATCCAAAGTTATACAGGAACTTTATCAAATGAGAACTCGAATGATTCAGTTTTCTGGTCAGACTATCAAGAGGCTCCAAAAAAACGGAGAAACGTTTACCCATCAGAATCTTTGTGCAATACATGTTAAGCAGATCTTCAAAAAACTGAGTGTTTTTTTTTCAAAAATGAGCGGAACTGAAACCAATTTCAGTAACACTTTAAATCAAATTGTGTGCAAATCTCTTTTTTCTCCAATTAGATTGTGTTTTAGTGTGAAAAATACGCAAAAATGTACGAGCCAAATTTTCATCTAAAGAATCGATACATCTTTTCACTACCAAACCTTCTTTGGTTGATTGAACCAAAATCAAGGTTCAAGATCGTTGCAAAGGAGAAAAATAAATCTCCCAGCACACCACCTGTGAAAAAACTTGAGAAGTGATTGGCTAAAAAATTGTTTGAAAATTACCAACAAATATTTGAATTCAAATTTAAAGTCCATTTTTATGGGTAGGCATTAGTTCAGAAATTTTGTCAGTTCACCACAGTGTTTAATAATCAATAATTGTTTTCTGTATTCAAATTTCATTTTAACAGCTCAGCAGAAAACTCACACTAGCGAAAAAAAGTTAAGCAAGTAATGTATACTGATTGTTTGCAATTTTAACGGTTTAGAAATTGAGCAATCATTTTTTGGATACTAAAAGTTAGTATCTATAAATACATTCAATTTTTTTAAGCATCTCAGTAGAACTATCTAAATGTAAAAACTATGTATAAATAGAAATTGAAAATTTTTTTCTTAGATTTAACGGTTTTGTGGAAATTCGATCACAAGCAGCTCACAAAAGAAATAAAAAATAGAATTTTTAATTCGTTAAGAAAATTTGATGTATTACATAGTAGACTATTCTTGATTTTACTAACGAGTCTGGAGCCACAGCTCGGTTGAGTTGTAACTATTCTGCTAACTAATGTGAATTTCTGAAATTATTTACACATCTAAAATCAAAACCTGAAGCATATTTACTCAAACGAAAGTATAAGACACGCGCATCTATACAAATGTTCAATTATAGTCGAATCATTCGTTTATCGGTCTCTGATAAATCAGACACAGCGTCGGCAAAGCCCATATTTTTCTCAGCAAATAACCAAAGCTCGCTACTTTATATCAGGTTGAAATATAAAGTATTCCGCTTTGGAAAATTTTTGAATTTGTGCAACCGTTATCTATATCAAATCGGAAAATTATGTTGCACAAATTGAAACGAACAACGATATCACAGATTAGTCGTTGAAGACCAGATATACATGGCTCAAGTTTGTTTAAAGTCAAACTTTATGTAAAATATTTAAAAGGAACAAAGTTTAGACAAAACACGGTCCTGAACTGTACTGAACAATAAAAATAAAGGCTATTTCATTTTTAACTCTTGGTATTTAACACAAAAGCAACGCGACTGCAAACACGCTTTTGATTCATTTCGTTTCTTGTCTCATCCCGTTTATCTCAAGTTTTCTCTCTCCGTTATTTCATGCTAGTGAATTGTAAAGTTCTTGTAAAATTTTTGATTGACTCCCCTTGTGAATGCATGATTGTTTAAATACAAAACTTGTCACGGAGGTTTTCTAGTCATCAGACGACAATAATTGAAACCAAACAATCATTATTGGATTAATGTAGATCATACAATTGTTCCAATTAAATTCCTAAATCATTTAAAATTTGGTTTGAAAGCGTATCAGAGAAGAATTTTCTTTTTACTAATGGATAATATTTTCTACAGCCGAACTAATGGTAATCGATGGGCTGGATTTACTCGTCTCTCTGTGACAACTGCTGTTCAAGTGGCTCAAGTGCGTTCCTCCATCGGATAATCAATTTGGATCTCTCCAGGAAATGGAGAGGCTAGAGTTGGCCAGGGGAATAGAGTCACCAATTCCGCCTCCTATTACCTCCTTTGCAGATACTTCGACTCCTGTTACTTCGCCTCCCATAAAACTTTGATGCAATGAGCAGACACCCGAAAACAGATGAGGAGAAACCTCAACACCCCCTAAAGAGAAAAGGTTGACCGGAGTGAAATAATCTCTGCTACACTTGGAGCCTATAGGAAAGACTTTGAAGCCTCTTTTGCGTTTCGGGCTGCTCTGTTGTGACAGTTGAGTTGCAGTTTATTATCCGGTCTCAAAACTTTTTGTGAATATTGGAAATTTCAAACAGCAAAAACTTTCAAAATCTAGCAATACAAAGAATAAAAATAGTCTTTACAAAGTTATCCACAATTTGCAAGTTATGAGTCATTTATGGATTGTTCAAAAAACAGAATTAACAAAGAAACCAAATTTACTTCTTCTAGAAAAATGCTTATTTTAAAAAAAACGGCTCAAAAATTTGCCTCGCAAAGGAGACGTTTTACGGTTGATGCTCTTGTACAAAATGAATAACTATTTCAGAGGAGCATACACGCAGCATGTAATACACACGTCGCATATAAATTGATTCAGTGATTTTTTTTCTAGAATTAATTGACAAATCCGGAATCAAAATTAACATGATTCGAGTTATCATTGTAACTTAATTTTTGTTACACTTCTAAACAGACAAACTTACATGATATAAACTTCTGTACATGAACATATACAAAAACAAAAAATAAAACTCATGCTCAAAAACACACATGTGCTTTTAAATGCATAATTTCTACTGCTATACTTTACATCCTTCTGGACAACTCAGTTACAGAATCATTTCAGAATTTAAACATAAGCAAATTTTCAACAAGCAGCTATAGGTTTCAAGTTATTTTGTTAAGCACAATAGACGAATTACCGTTTAAAACGCACAGACAAAATTTAAATTTATACACACCTAATATATATAAATATATATATATATCAAACATACATCAACCCAAATTTATATATACAGTTTAAACGTAAGTATAAAGTCGTTAACACCAACATAGAGGCCTTTTGTAAAATGAAAGCATATTGTAAATCTTCCACACTTATAATCAAACAATCACCTATGCAAACATAAATACATCAGTACATACCTACAAATAACATGTGTATATATTTCAGTCGCCCAAAAAAGTTGCAACAAACTTTCATAAGAAATTCTTCAAAACTCGAGTTTGGTGTCTTCCTTTCGTTTTTGATTTTTTTCTCGCTCCCTCTCCCTCTCTCTCTCTCTCTCTCTCTATCTCTCTTTCTCTCTCTCTCTCTCTCTCTCTCTCTCTCTTCTCTCTCTCTCTCTCTCTCTCTTTCTCTCTCTATCTCTTTTTTTTCTCTCTCTCTATCTATCTATCTATCTATTTGTCTATCTATCTATCTATCTATCTATCTATCTATCTATCTATCTATCTATCTATCTATCTACCTATCTGTATATCTAGCTATCTCGCTATCTCTCTCCTTCTCTTTCTTCACTCTTTCTCTCTCCGTCTCTCTCTCTCTCTCTCTCTCTCTCTCTCCTCTCTTTCTTTCTCTCTCTCTCTCTCTCTCTCTCTCTTTCTTGCGTTCTAACACTCTTTTTCTCTTTTTCTCTTCTTTCATTTTCTCTCCGTCTCTTTTGCTCTCTTTCTCTCTATTTACTCTGTCTCTATCTCTTATCTAATTCTCTCTCCTTTTAACATGGGATCTTATGACACTTAGTGAGGATCAATTTGTATATTTTTGGATCATTAGTTATACTTAGGGATTAGTGGTTAAATAAATGAGCTAATGGTTATATAAATATTTTACATAGGGATCATTAGGTATAAAAAACTTACATAGGGATCATTAGGTATAATTTTTTACATAGGGATCATTAGCTAGAAAAATTTTACATAGGGATCATTAGGTATAAATTTTTTACATAGGGATCATTAGGTATAAAATTTTACATAGGGATTATTAGGTATAAATATTTTACATAGGGATCATTAGGTATAAATACTTTACATAGGGATCATTGGGTTTAAATTATATATATATATATATAAATATGGGGTTCATCAGTTATACATAGATTGAAAAAAAAAATTTTTTTTTGAAAATTTTGGGCGAAAATTTATTTTGGAAAATTTTTTACATAGGGATCACTAGCTATGAAAAGTATATGAAGGGATCATAAGGTAAAAATATTTTACATAGGGATCATTAGCTATAAATATTTACATAGGGATCATTAGGTATAATCTATACCCAATGATCCCTGTAGGGATCACCCCCCCCCTCCCCCCCGATTCCAGTGTAGTATATCTATACTACTGATATGAGCTACCCTCTCGGAATTTCCCCTTTGTGAATTTGATGCGTTTACCTTTTTTTCTCGGTCTGAAAATGCCAGTTTTAATCATCCGCACGAAGTTTCTCAAAACGCGTAAAATTGTAAAATTGTAAAATTGTAAAATTTTTACATCGATTACTTAAATTTCCTTGCTGCGGAGAGTGTTTCTCGTTCCACTAACAACTTTTCTACTCCTTTTAACTGGGAAAAAATTAACTTTGATGCAAAACTTCGTGCGGATGATGAAAACTTGCACTTTAGACCGGTAAAAAACAGGTGAGTCTTTCAACCCAAATTTTAATATTTTCATGAAGGACAGCTCTGAATCCTTTAGTCTGGGTCTACGTCACTCTTCACTGCATAATTTTTTCAAGTTTTGCGTCACTTTGAGGTTCAAGTTGCTCCATGTCGAAATAATTTTTTGAGCCAAAGCTACTAAACTTTGAGAATTTTCTCGTCGAATTTTCTCGAGGTTTGTAACACCCCACACATGCTCATTTGGGTGCAAATTAGGGCTACAAGAGGGCCAGGGCAACACTGGAACAGCATTTGTTGCAAACAAAAAATATTCTGACCTCAAAACCTGATCGCAACAGGCTGCTGCAATAGAAGTGCCATTTATCAAAACAAGTCGTATTAGGTAGCTTGTTGAAAGTCCACGCCAACTATTTAAATTTTTGCTGGCTGTTCTATCTAATTTTTGATTTTTTTTAAAGATAAACCGGATGTTTTTCCGTCGGTAAAGGAGACAGCACCAAACATCTGAGCTCAGTGAGAAACGACTTTCATCACTGGAAATGACATTTTCTGATCCTGATATAACAAAACTGCACACGAAGGAGCCCAAGCAAGACGTTTTTGTCTTCTGTAGAAGAATTGTTTCAAAACGGTCGTCTACATCAAAGACCTAACCGAATCATAAATTTAGGAGCTGTAGCTCCAAATTGCCGTGCGTTGTAGCAGAATTAGGAAACGGATCGCCGTTGTCTTGTCTAATAACTCTGCGAACAGATCTTGCGTTCAATGGCCTTGGCATTCCTAATTGCCATGATACTTCAACTTGTCCTTCAACTAAGTAAAAGTATCTCTGAGCAAATCTTAAAATAGTAGATGTAGAACATCGAAAAAACTTAAAAGTTTTTGACATTCAAAGACACAATGAAGCATACCAACTGATTGGTTGAGAACTGAAATGAAAATCTGTGGTTTTACTGAAAGTTCTCAATGTAAATTCTACAGAGAATTAACTATGAGTTTTCGAAATTATTGTTTGCCTTTTTCTCCCATACAAATTGTTTTGGGCACAAAAATATTTCAGAGCACGCCAACAAGGCATTTTTTATATAAAAACATTCGAAACTGTTCCGCAATTTTGATTTCAGCAAAAAGAACGTCATAAAATTATATTAGACTGTTGAACTTCGATTTTCTTTCTACCAATAAAAGCTCATCTCAACTGCCCCTCAAAGAACCCTTGTTCGCCGGGTTGACCTCCATACACCAAAATCGCTTATTATATAACTCCATGCTACAAAAATGCGCATCGTACAATTTCATACAATTTTCATTCACAAAAACTATAGGATTAGCTTTTTTTTTCTTTTGCTGTAAGAATTTTTTTCTCAATTTTTAGTCGCAATATCACTCTTTCTCTGAAATTTGCTGTTTTTTGAAAAAAAAATTGTGTGCAAAAACTAGTTTTGGGTATAACCAGGCTGAATTATTTTTACCAAAGAAACAGTATTGATTAAGACTTTTAGTGTGGATCCAAACTGGGAATTTTAGCTGGTTTCAATATGTAGTATGCACTTCAGTTGGTCATGAAAATCAGGACATGATTTTGACAACCAAAGTTTTGAAATCTTGCACTTTAGACCGGTAAAAAACAGGTGAGTCTTTCAACCCAAATTTTAAGATTTTCATGAAGGACAGCTCTGAATCCTTTAGTCTGGGTCTACGTCACTCTTCACCGCATATTTTTTTCAAGTTTTGCGTCACTTTGAGGTTCAAGTTGCTCCATGTCGAAATAATTTCTTGAGCCAAAGCTACTAAACTTTGAGAATTTTCTCGTCGAATTTTTTGTTTTTTAACACCCCACACATGCTCATTTGGGTGCAAATTAGGGCTACAAGAGGGCCACGGCAACACTGGAACAGCATTTGTTGCTCGAAATTGCGATGTAGCTCGGGCTGAGCAGCATGGGACATTACCTTGCTGAAATATCATAACTCTCTTTGTGTCACGCAAAAAAAATTATTCTGACCTCAAAACCTGATCGCAATAGGCTGCTGCATTTGAAGTGCCATTTATCAAAAAAAGTCGTATTAGGTAGCTTGTTGAAAGTCCACGCCAACTAATTAAATTTTTGCTGGCTGTTCTATCTAATTTTTGATTGTTTTTAATGATAAATCGGATGTTTTTCCGTCGGTAAAGGAGACAGCACCTAACGTCTGAGTTCAGTGAGAAACGACTTTCATCTCTGGAAATGACATCTTTCCGATCCTGATATAACAAAACTGCACACGACAGAGCCCAAGCAAGACGTTTTTGTCTTCTGCAGAAAAATTGTTTCAAAACGGTCGTCTACATCAAAGACCCAACCGAAGCATAATTTTAGGAGCTGTAACTCCAAATTGCCGTGCGTTGTAGCAGAATTAGGAAACGGATCGCCGTTGTCTTGTCTAATAACTCTGCGAACAGATCTTGCGTTCAATGGCCTTGGCCTTCCTAATCGCCTTGATACTTCAACTTGTCCCTGAACTAAGTATAAGTATCTCTGAGCAAATCTTAAAATAGTAGATGTAGAACATCGAAAAAACTTAAAAGTTTTTGTCATTGAAAGACACAATGAAGCATACCAACTGATTGGTTGAGAATTGAAAAAAAATTTGTGGCTTTACTGGAAGTTCTCAATGTAAATTCTACAGAGAAATAACTATGAGTTTTCGAAATTATTGTTTGCCTTTTTCTCCCAGACAAATTGTTTTGGGCACAAAAAAATTCCAGAGCACGCCAACAAGGCAATTTTTATATCAAAATATTTGAAACTGTTCCACAATTATGATTTCAGCAAAAAGAACATCATAAAATTAAATTAGACTGTTGAACTTCGATTTTCTTTCTACCAAAAAAAGCTCATCTCAACGGCCCCTCAAAGAACCCTTGTTCGCCGGGTTGACCTCCATACACCAAAATCGCTTATCATATAACTCCGTGCTACAAAAATGCGCATCGTACAATTTCATACAATTTTCATTCACAAAAACTGTAGGATTAGCATTTTTTCTTTTGCTGTAAGAACTTTTTTCTCAATTTTCAGTCGCAATATCACTCCTTCTCTGAAATTAGCTGTTTTTTGAAAACAAATTGCGTGCAAAAACTAGTTTTGGGTATAACCAGGCTGAATTGTTTTAACCAAAGAAACAGTATTGATTAAGACTTTAAGTGTGTTGTTCCAAACTGGGAATTTTAGCTGGTTTCAATTTGTAGTATGCACTTCAGTTTGTCATGAAAATCAAGACATGATTTTGACAACCAAAATATTTGACTAAAAAATTTGTAGCCGTATACAAAAATTTTACGAAAACTATCCGTATACAAAGTTTTTGTTCATAGTTCTCAAGAATCTATGGTTTTTTATTTTAAACAGTTATTACTCCAATACCGAATAGCTGTGACATTTCTTCACTTCAACCCTGAGGGTTTTTCTTGTGTGAGAAAAACATGGTTGTTGTGTTTCAGAGCAAAACGCAACAATTTTTAGCAAAATTTGAACACAAGGTTTTTTGATTTATGGGAAAACGATGTCGTAACTTTTCTTAATGAAAAAGGCTTATCTTAGATTTTTTTCTCATATTTTTATACTTTTCTTTACCTATGGATTTGCGCAAAATTTTATGATTAGCATTTTCCCAAATATGAAAATTGTATGCCAAGCTTTCGCGGTCAACACGGGTTGCTACCGCCTTGACTGAAACAAAGTTTAGTAAAACCAACTATTTTACGAACATGGGTACAAAAGTGGTTGGGTACTAATAGTGTACATAATTTTCATGTCAATTTGGTTGGGTACTGACATTGTCGCACAAAAATGTTCAGCTGACTGAGAAAAAAATTGTTATATGAGCAATCGCTTGCAGCCCACTCTAGCACAGCATAGCATTCCAAGGTCGAGCACATTATTTGTGGTCTACACATTCGAAAAATCTCTTGGTTGAGTTAACCACTATCGAGCACAATTTTTTTGGTCGAGACTGAACAAAACTATCTTGCGTGGGTCGAGTACGTTTGAGCATAATTTTTCAATTTGTAAAAATTACTTCAACTGCTTCTTAGCGTCATCATGCTTTTTCCGGGCCTTATGATGGATTCGGTCGCTTTTTTGTATTAAACCGCTCAAATCTTGCGTGAAAAACTAGTCAAAATTGCCGCAAGAAATCAACGGCTTTTGAGCGGTTCTTAAAGCAAGATTTGAGCGGTTTGAGAGGTTTTTCAAAAAAAGCCCAAACCGCTCAAACCGCTCGAGTTTTGCTGGAAACCGCTCAAAATGCTCAAATCTTGAGCAGTTTTTGAGCGAAATCTCGACCCAGGGGTTAAAGTAGGGGGGAAGTCGAGACGGTCGAAACTAACGATTTTTTGTCGAAACGATCGAAACAAAATTAGCACCTCGATCCGGATGGTCAAAATGTAGGAAGTACTTCAACTGCTTCTGAGAGTCACAGCGCCTTTTCCGGTCCATTTGATGCGGTTGATCGGTTTTGATTTTTTTTCTGAATTAAACTGCTCAAAAACCGCCAAAAAATGAGCGGCTTTTGAGCAATTTTAAAGCAATAATTGAGAGTTTGAGAGATTTTTCAAAAAAAACCGCTCAAACCACTCAAACCTCTTAAAATCTTGAGGAATATTGAGCAGATCTCGACCCGGGAATTCTGGCGCGGCTAACTTTAGTTTTTGAACCCCGCGGCGAATTAGCAGAAAGCAAGTTAAACACGCTCTGTTCTGACAAACACATTTCAATTTGGCTATATTCAATTTCTAATCAGCAAAAATCAACCCGGGTTTGTTAATTACCTCTGTTTAGATCCTAGAATTCAGTATGACTGTGTGTATATTTCATCAAAAGATGCGCATCCAGTAACTCGAAACAAGTGCTGCCTGCTATGGTTCACTAGAGCGAATGAGGTACTGTGTCTGAAAAAAATTCGAAGCGACAATGGATTAATGCGAATCGCAAAATACACAGAGTGTGAGACCTTCCAAGATGGTTACGAACGTTGTTACAGTTACCATAGTCTCATCCAACCTGGTATCTCCTGGAGCTGCAAAATCCAACCTGCAAGATGTCTGTTTATAATCTTTTCTCTTATGCTTCAAAAACTCTGTGAATAAATTATCTGTCTTCGGAATTTTTTTATGAGATCATGGTTCTGAAATCATGGGTTTGTATTTGCTTTGTTAAATTTGGAATGGGCTTTTTGGCTGATAGACAATGATGATGATATGCTGATTGGTATTTCCTACAAGCGTTGTGTTTTTGCTTTCTCTACACGCGTCAATTTTGCCTTGCATGCGCTCAATGTCTGTAACTAGGAAAGATTGGTTAGATAATAAAGGTTTGATACAAACCATTGATGTCCACATTTGTTAAATAATCCAAAAAACTCATTGAGACAAATTGCTCTTTTTGACGGTCACCCCTGATCAAGAGTGAACCAAATTACAACGAAAAACGGTTTAAAACAATCAAATGTGCCCCCAGCCACAAGTACATGTATAAAAGTAGGTTTAAAAATAAAGTTTGTGGGTTAAAGAAACTTGACCTGTAAAAATAGCGGGCATTGAATTCATCATTTAACTTAAATTAATTTCATCAACTTAACAAATAAACTTACCGTGAGATAAACCAGTCTCGGGATCTTTGCAGATTGTGCGCAACCGTCTTAAAGTAATTCGATTTGATTACACGTGCAAAGTTTGTTGCCTTGTCGGAAAGAACGGTTGATGGAGTACCGCGCCTTGCCATTGATCGCTCGATAATAGCAAAAATGCAGGAACTTGTAACAATAGTCTTATCCGGTACGGATCGACAAACGTTACCAATGTTAATTATCTATATTGACTGACTGCGATGTTTAACTTTCTGCTGGTCATTTGACCTTGTACGAAACGAGACAACTAAGAGTCTGAACTAAACTCCCAGAAATCAATAAAGGATTTAGCAGATCATTTGTTTTCACTTACGTTCACCTGTGAATTATCGTTTACCAATCCGTTCGGATTTGGTGTTATATTTTCTCATAAGTAAAGGTAAGGCTTGGCGCACTTCAAGCTATCCAAAAAATTCTCTAAGTACCGACCAGTTCTGATAAAAAGAGTTGGCAGAATCACCGTTAGAGTGGTTCATATGGGCAGCCATATTAAGATTGGCGGTATGAGCAAAAGATGGAATAGAGGTCAAAAACCAATTGCGAGTCAAATCTCCAATGGTAGAACCATCAAAAAACCATACCCAAACTCGGATTTTCCGGCGAACCAAAAGCGCAAAAGAAAACTCGAGATGAGCGAAATCAAGAAAAACGAGTTGTCTGGGAAAACAGATTCCAGAAGGCAAGGAAAGAAGGCGTACTAGATAACTATTTTCTGTGGGACGACGCTAACGCGAAAGTAAGAATTTACTCATATCTATGTCTAGGCGCGGAAGGCCAATGTCAAGTAGAACAGACAAGACCAAGCATCGATCTACAAAGTGCACTAACAAAAGAGTTTACGACAATAAAAGATGACAATTTTATCCCAAGAAGAATGATAGTGTTTGGAAGATATAACTTTATTTGCCGAAAACAGATGAAAACAGAAACATTGGAAAAAAGAAACAAGATAGCGGAAGAGCTATCAGAATAAACAAAGCGTCCACACGATAAACATGACTATCCAATCCGTCGGGAAAAAAGAATTGAACGAAACAGAACCATGAAAACGAATCCATTCAGAACACCAGCAATAAAAAAACAAAAACCAATGAGTCATAAGAATCCGCGAGGTAGAGGTGGTCCAGCCTATCACCAGTATAGGCAAAGAAGTCGTGCAGATTCCGAGGACGACACAACGGCACACGTGGGACACAAAACGCAAGGGGCCAACAAAACTCCTTGAGACAAAAGAAAAGCATTGATGTAATTTGGCCCATATCACCTACAATCAAGCCCACTAATAAAAACAAAAATTGCACAATTCGAAGTTACGTCAATTTACAAACGTTAACTATCTAGAAGACAGAAGCGAAGAACAACAAGAAGAAACAAAAATCACCAACGTGATGACAGAAAATGATTCCATAGCATCCGCTGAATTTGCGACCTCCAACGGTTGATAAGAAATCCAACAGGAGAATTTTTCAGAAATGATAATATCTGAGGCCTATGAAGCAAAAATCTCAGCTGAGTTATCTGAAGACAATTTAAATGGACAAACTGTTAAGTTAAAAACAAACACGGAGGCCATATTTGCTATTGCAGACACGAAAAGACCGATGTCATTCCTAAACAAAAAAAAAGCGCACTAAAAAAAAGCGATTGAAGAAAAGACAAATCAACAATATTCAGAAACATCCACCCGGAAGACGCTGCAAAAAATTAGCACGCTACAACGACGAACTTTTCGTTTCAAAAGTAGAACTAATATTGCATTAGAATCCGGGGATGAGCAAGGCAATCAGCAACATTCATCAAAGCGGATGACTAACAAGCGAACATAACAGGTAGAAATATATTACTTCAAATCGACATAAGACTTATGCAAAAAAACCGAATTAATATCAAATGCTGAGCAAAACCGAAGAATCAAACCCCGAAGTTAAACAGTGGTCAAAGACAATTTCAAACAATTATGTGTCTGAATCGAAAAATTGGGTAATGCGAGCACAAAACTTAAAAGAAGCAACAAGCAAAACTTATCAAGACTTTTGACTTATCAAGACGAACAGACGTATCAACCATTGATCTCTTGAAGCTACTAACCCCCTCATTGAGAGTTAGGGATGACTTATCGTTTCTCGCAATAATATTCTCAAAACGATCCAAACTATTTGTTATGAATTCCTTGAACTCCTGAAATCAGATTTCGTGCATTATTATACGTCATTTCATTCAAAAAAGTTTTCAAAAACAAACAGGTGCAAGTTCCATAGTCACAGTTTGAGGTTGAGGGTTGTTGATGCGCAAGGGAGTGGTTATATGTTGATTACGGCTCTGAGTGTACTGATCATTTTCCGTTGCGAAATCGTGCGAATTGAACAAATTTTTTCGGCGTTTGGATGGCGGCTCTTCTGAGGCAGAAAAGCTAAGTTTGCCTCTCTTGTGGTTCCTGTGTTTGAAACGGAACGTAATTTCCAAAGTCAGAAGGACTAAAAATCTCTACTTAAAGTGAGTAGCACTCAACATATGACAATTTGAACCTAATAAACTATTTGGACAAACTGAAATCTTCAATCCATAATTGACGTGCACTCAAAATACAAGAACTCTAATCTGAAAAACCCAAAAACTAAATACTGGTTCGGACAAGCTGTACGCTTGCTGGCTAATTTGGTCAAAATCACAGGGGTTAGAATCGAGCTCCGAAATAACCGCAGTAAAATTAGATACTGGAACAGTTCTCAAAAAATGGGGCGAAGGCTGAAGCTCAGTATAAACTGGAGGCACTTGATCTGAGGTCGACGTCTCAACCAAAGTTGAAGGAATGTACGGTTCATGTTCGCAAAGTGGCTCCTCAGTTTCAGCGGCGAGGTTCTTACAGGCATAGGAAAGTTTCATCATTTCTGCTTGATGTAATGTTTGGTACCAATGGCATAGATTCTAGCAGAATACGGTTTCTTTCCAAATTGAATTGTGATGATCTGATTCCTCTACAATTAAAGCAGTTCTTAGCGTTGCAAGGCAAACTCTAACCAAAATTAATCAAAATTGAGTCTATGTACTTGATATGTTTGTCGCACATCAACGTGGTCTTTTATTTGATCAGAGAGCACCCGCAAGCAGCCCGATCTTCGATCGTGGAAATAGAACACATGAATCCAGGTATTAGCGAGATGCTGTCTAAAGGTATTTTCTAGCTGTCTTATGTGGTTGTTCAGCACACGGTTTCCCTGACGGGAGCTAGACATCTTAAACAGGTTGAAACCTGAAATTTCTACCTTAAAAAAAACTGACTCAAAAGAACATTATCAAACAAAATAAAAAGAAAACATCCATCTAACAACCAAAAAAGGGAACTTTTTTGAAAGCTCCAACGAAACAAAACTAAACCGAAACAGCAGTAGTTTGGAAAATGTAATTTGAAACACATTAACTGAGTTAATTAGCAACAACTTTATTTTCGCAATGTACTGAATGGCGTTCATAGATTTCTGAATTGATCAAAAAATTAGCTCAAACTTATTTCAAACCGAATGATTTTCTTTTCAAAACAATTCGCTAAAAGGAATTGTTAGCAACTTATTTCTTCAATGAATGAAAAAATTGCCCAAATCTTGACTATTCTAAATCTTGCATGAGACTTTGATTCACAATGAAAACTTGATTGAAATCGAATGGCTTGCACAAAACGATTATTGGAAGCAAGTGGTTTGCAACGAAGTTTGAAAGTAAAAGATTGGATTGGACCAAACATTGCTTTAAACTAAACCTCAGGACTGCAACTACAAGGATTGTAAAAAAATTAATCTCAAGTCTGTTACTTAAAGCAAACATTGAGTTGAATTGTATGATTTGCACCGAATTTTAAACGGCTTGCACCAAACATTGATTCAAATCGAATGGTTTGCACCAAACATTGATTTGAACTGAATAGCTGGTAACAAAGTTTCGATAGAATGGAATATTTTGCACCAGTTCCTTAATTGACCAGATTGTCTGGCGCCAATCTTTGATTTACAGAGAAAGGCTTTCACCAAAAATCTATTTAGGTAAGTGCTTTGCACCAAACGCTTGTACTCGAGTAAACTGGGAGGATTGCAAAAAAAATGTTTTCAAATCAATTAGTTTAACCAAACTGAGTTAAATTGAATGGTTTGCACCAAATTTTAAATGGCTGACACCAACCATTGATTCAAACCGAATGGTTTGCACCAAACCTTTACTTGAACTGGGAGGATGGTACAGTAGAGAAGATCAAAAAAAATAGCAATGTTGCGGATTCTGCGGTGTTTTAAACTTTTTTCCTGTTGCGGAAACCGCTTGCAATTCACAAATTGCACAGTTTGGCCTCGTAATGGTCCAAATTCTTATAGAAAACATTGAAAACATTGTAAACATATACATAGGAAAACTGCAATTGCAGAGGAAAGATAAAACTCAGCGGAAAACATGAGCAAAAACCTGAATACTAAGGAAAAACATCAAGAATGCCAATATATAGCTAGAAGATATTTTTGCATAGTAGATGTCGGTTTTAAAGATCAAAACGCTGGAACATTGGCATTTGTGAGTTTCTTGTCAAAAGCTGGAAAACATTTTGGCAAAAAAAACTCGTTTTTTGATTTCAGACTAGCAATTGCTTATCCAGTAACGACGAAAAGAAACTAATGTTCAACGTTTGGAATTACCAAAAAATTCTGTTTACTCACAGCTGTTTTTTCAATTGGTCAAAGTGTTTCTAATCACAAAAATTATCAAGTTTCAAAAATTATCAAACTCACAGGAAAACTAGCACAGGAACTTGGATGTCACGGAAAAACAACAAACAAAATGAGGGATAAATATCATATAGAAATTTCTTATAGCAAAAAAGTACACCTTGGTTCCACAGACCAAGCTGTTGGAATAGGATGGCATTTTGTATGTTAAGTGTCAAAAGGTTGAGCAATTATCGGCAAAAAACAAACGTTTCTTGAGCTCAACAAGTAGTCGCATATGTTTTGGTTAACGAGCTGCAGCGATGGAAGAAAACTTCTTAAAAAGTACTTAACTAAATTGAACACCAATAGTCACTGCAAAACAAAATTTCATAATAATTGCAAAAGTTTGCATTCGATCTTAACTGATTTGTAAACAAGTCAAGGTCCCGAACAATTTGTTAAGTTGTATTTTTTGTGTGGAAGCAAAATGAATTGTACCAAAAGAAGGCCTTCAAAACCAATCGTGAAGCTATCGCGAATATTTAGTGCACCTTAACAAAGTGATTGCAAAAACAAAAATGACTTTTGAGAGCGTTTGGGAAAATAGGCAATGACTGAAATCAATTTGAGTTACAAAAATTTCTGAAACTTTTAATGATCTTTCTTTAAGCCTATAGCAAGATTTGGAGAACCTTCACAAAATATTGGGGAACCCAAAACGCCTACTGGGAGCAGTTGGAACAAGTTTTTGAAAAAGGTCTCAAAATAGCTAAAAGACAATCACTTGCTCTTCAAATAACAGTTTTTTAACACAACAAACTCCTAGAATTTAATAGTTCATCCAAATCAAAGTGTTTTGACCTACATTGACCGGAACTCTTCGGGAAATACTGTTTTGACAAATTATAGTTTCAACACGTTTATTGATGATTTTTTCCTGAAAAAAAAGATTATTTATAATGAAGCTAATTATCGTTTAATTTTTGGAAATAATGACCTTCATTATCAAAAAGCTAACATTAAACGTTATCTTGATGTTTCTAAAGATTCAGATTTTTTGAGGATATGATTAAGTTTTTCGACCGTCAGGTACTTATCTGAAATAAGTTGGGATAAGTTTTTTTTAAATTTCTCAAAAATAGCTAACAGACAATCACTCGCTTTTCAAATAACCTGTTTTTTAACACGAAAATTGGACAAACGTTACAGCTTTCAAAACAACTGCCTCAAATTTGTGAAAATTTTTAGTAGATAACGTTTGTAAAATTTTCGAAATTGGTTTGACTTTTTTGCATACAATTACATCAAATACGGTTGGGACAAATCGTTCCAGCACTGGAGACAGTCGCCCCCATCAATTTTAAAGGATAGTTTTAATGACGTTCAACCTTCATTTATGACATGTTAGGTTTTTTACTGTCACTGGATTGCACGGAAAATGGTTTT
>NC_087071.1:6985648-7051529 GCF_963678635.1 Symsagittifera roscoffensis
CAATTTTCATTTTTGCCGAAACCCAAATTAAAAAATCTATTCAACTTGGTTTTTGCTGGCATCGAGTATTTTTATTATGTGAGTGGGATGAAACAAATAGGTTTTTTTTTCATTTTGAATTTGCTGTCTGATTATTTCCTAGACAATTGTTTGTCAGAATTACCCAAAAGGGACTAAAAACTGATAAAAGTCTTCTTATCTATTGCAAGGATGAGACCTGTCGGACAAATTGATTAATTTTTTTGTAAAAATTGACTCTAATTTTTGCAATTTCCTGCAAAACTATAGTGACCCCTTTCATCCAGGAGCGGCCAGTATGTAGTGATTTTGAAGAGGCCAATTTGTGAAAATTTTCTAAAAATTGCCCAAAATTGCCAGTGTTGACAGGTCTTTCAAAGAATTTGCGCTTTGTCCAAATTTGCTCTTTTTAGTGCTGCGGGGAGTGCTCGGAAAATCAATCAACATGGCCAACCTGAAAAAAAAATCAACTACTTTTTCGATCATAGTTTAAGAAACTTCAGTGCGGGGAGGTTTCAAAATCGCATAAATTCTCTTTATAATCCAAAACTATTTCAGGTGCAATTCGAAAAACTCAAAAACTAAAGTTTTCAAGGTTTTGCTTTCCGATCTTAAAACAAAAATCGAAAGAAACCTAACGGCAAAAATTGTAAATTTGACCGGGTTTGACCACAATTGCTGGTTTTCCTTTAAAACTTTTTGTATGAATAAGGTGTGTATGACCATCCGGTCATTTTTCCACAAAGAAACAATCGAGTATTGCTTCGAAAACAATGTAACCAAGTTTTTCTCATTCACAAGAACATTCATCGGTTAAGTGATAAAACTTGCACGATTGAAGGACCAAATTCGCACAGATTCGACTGAATTTGAAAATTCGCCCTAAAATTAAATATTAAATTTCACTTAGGTGTGTGACTAAAACTTAAAATTTTTATAGATGGTTAAAAATTGTTAATTAGAAAAAGTGTGCATAATTTTTGCCTATTTCTTGACATATTGAAAAAATTGAAGATATATTTTTACCACAAGTAAAATCATATCAAGTACTATCACAATGAATGTGTGTTGATGAATAATGTGTTAATTCATATTTTTAAAAAAAAACAGAAATTATTCAGATCACATATCGCATGCTTTGTTTGACATGGCCAAGTGTAGCAAAACTGGTATAGCGAAGTTTGGCGATTAGTGTCATCCACCTCCTCAATGTCGGACCGGTTGCGGCAAAAAGTTGACACCTCCTTCAGGGAATAAAAGATCCAAGGTTGAAAAATGGGAGCTGGCACGGGGGTTAAAAAACGAAATCAAAGTTCTTAAAAAGTAAATTGCATCGCATTAACTTTTTATATGAGGGGAGATTGTGAAGTTTTCAATGGCAACTCAAAACTGATGCCCAAACATCATAGCAAAGTAATAAACTGTGAGAAAAAACATCACAAGAGTTTTTTTCTGTTGATCGCTGAATGCAATTGTTGGTTGTTTGCCAGAAAAAAAAAAACCGAACGAAAACCGTTGAAACATGTAGAAAAACACTTTTCCGTATTTTCACGTTTAGTGAAAATGTGCTGGTTTTTATACTCGGGAGAAATTGCGTGTCAAATCCATAACATGTTTTTGAGTAAATTAAGTAGAGTCTCCTCGAAATTACATGTTTGCTTACGTGAACTCACATGTTGCTTAAAGTGAAACCAAGCTTCGATATCATTGCATTGACTCTTTGCGAGAACAAGCAATGACTTTCCGTCGCCTACCCCTCGACCAATGATGCCAGAATCGCTGCCACCCTCAGGAAGATTCACAAACAAGACTCCAATTTCACAAAATAAAGTAAAAGATCAAATAGAAGGAAGCTGATATGACAAAAAAAGCACTATAACCAGATGAACTTTCCACTTTTTAAAATGCAATTTCCAGAAAATAGGTTAATAATTGCTGAGCACCGGAAGTTTGCTGAGCAGCAGTTCTCTTTATTTATGCCGGAAATTATCAGATATCAGCTAAGATTCGTTTTGCTTAAAGTGTAAGTATGTATCACAAATACTGACCCTTGAGTTCAACTTCCACAAGGCCGTCTGTCAATCAAAATGAGTGCTAAATTTAGTTGTCGAAGTTTCTCTGTTGAACACTACTACTCGAAAACCTTGATTCTAAATTTTCAATTCTAAGAACAACAACTACATTTTGCACAACTACGTTTTATTACATTTTGTAATGTCTAACTATTAAATCTGATTTTTCATCTGATTCCAGCTGGTTCTATTAAAGGGGGTTAATCAACTGGAAAAAAACTCTGCTCGCTAAGGAGCTATGTTTTTTTTTCGTGTATTTAGATTTAAAATCGAAAAGGGGCGAATAATATGTATTAGTATCAATTTCGGATCTATGCTAACGCCACAAAAACTGGTTAAAAAAATTGAAAACAGGTGCATATTTTAATTGGACAAAAGTCTGGTTGGCGTCTATACTTCGAACCTGATCTCAAAGTTGGCAAAAAGTGTTTTTAAAGACCTTCTTGTCCGTAAAAAAGTGTGGAAATACTGCAAAATGTAATGCTTCGCTACACAATTACGCTAACCATGCCCGGAAAGCAAACAATGCTGACCATTAAATTATTGTTAAGCTTTTGAAATTGTTTTTGGTATCTGAAAAATTAGAAACTAGAAAAAATTGTCAGATGAAAACTTAGTCGTTAAAATCAGAGGCGTTCAATAAACGTTTCAAAATATTCTTAATTTTTGGTATGTCTCAAATTAATTCTGTATATTTTAAAACTTGTTCTCTGCAGTTCTATCAGTTCCAACTTTTTCAAGTAGAAATGTTAGTTACGTTTTTCTCGACCCAGTAAGATATGTTTTGACGCAGTTGATGCAAAGTGTTTTGACCGTTTCGATTTTCTCAACATAAAATTGCTTTAAGTAACACAAAGAAGCAAAGCTGTACCTCTTTTAAGCAAAAAAATACTCAAAGCTGGTAGATTAAGGGTCATTGTGTTCTTTCATTTCTCAGCTCAAAAAACATCAACATTTTGACAAAAATTTGACACATGCTTAAGGGAATACAAAGCTGTATTTGTTTCTAGTCTGATTAGTGTATACAAAAATTGCAATTATACTTCAGATGATCGGCTGGAAAATTTTTACATCCTGATTGGTTGGTTTGACGCTTATTAGCGGAAGTCAGTTATAATTATGGTACCCTGACATACTTCAAAAAAAACTTCATTTGCCAAGGTTTTCGGTAGCAGAGCCTCAAAACGTACACGCTTTCAGAGCCTGCAATCAAAAAAACTTTGCAATGAATTTTTTTTTTCAGCTTTCTCGCAGCAACACAATCATGTCATATATTCAGCTCGAATCTTTTGTTTGTTTGCGCTCGTTTTTACTGCGTTCAACTTATACTTTTTCCTTTCATTATCAACTTGTGATTCAATTAATTTCAATCTTCGTTTCTATTATGCTAGTTTATCTTTCAATTGTACCCATCCTCAGATTTCAATTTAAACGAACAATGTTTCATTTGTCTCCATATCTATGTTTAAATGCTCAACATAAAACTCGACTGTGGTTGACCTCTCTTTTGACTGTTGTCAAGCTATGATCGGGCATTGCTCAACGTATGATTCGACTGAGTTCAATCTATATGCTTTGACTGTGTCAACATCTGTTTCAAAGACTCTCCGCCTATGATTAGGTTGCGAACGACTGAATTTTTCGAGTATTCATATCCTGTAACTCAATTGAGGTCAATCTGTATTTCGACTGTGCTTGACCTAATGTTCGATAAAACTCTATCTAGGTTTTGGCTATGCTCAAGTTCTTTTTCGACTGTTCCGCACTGGAGTTCCATGGATAATAATCGAATATATTGTCATTTTATAGTCAGAATCTATAAAAATACAAAAAAATGCTACACCAAGCTTTGTGACCACACCTTTATTTTTAATAATAGGTACTCAAGGTGAGTAACTCTTCAAAATAACTGAACTAAAATAAAAATCTTTTGTGAAAACAATTAACCAAAATCATAACTAAAAAAAACAATTAACAAAAATTATAAAATTTAAATCATAGTATGCAGTATATAGATCACACACAACAACAAAGACGAACATCCAAAGACTAGACGACCCTATCACGACCTGAACAAGAATGACTACCAATCACAACCGACATGCCGCACACAATCACAACTCAAAGGATTTAGAGTACGACTTGACTTCGCAGCAAAGGACTTCATTGAATCAGACCAATGACCACCTCGATGTTCAAGTATAGGTACAGATCCGAGTAACAAGGCATCCCTTCCAAACACGATTTTCACGTCATTCCCAGACGAGGTTGATCACAAACAGCCCCCCACAAATGCAAGCAGAAATGACATAGCAGAGCATTTTGGATTCTGGAATCTAAAATGATTTCATTCATTGGGGATCACATCCGTTGTTGAACGACAACAGAAGATTAACCTCATGTCCCTAACTTCAGCGTCCTTGACCTTTCTTAAGGCATTGGTTCTAGTCAAGGACCTCTCTTCTCCAGAAAACGGAGAAAAAAAAAGAAAATGATGTTCGCCACATACCAACGTTCATCATCCATCCTTCAATTGCAGAAGAAAAAAGATAAAACTCAAAAAGTTCTGTAAACCCCGGATGGGTGGAACCTAATCCAAACTACATTTTATTATTTATTACTTAGACATTTAATCACTGTAAAGTATTTAATATTAACCAATCACAATCTATCTAACTAACTACCCACTTATTTGTAAGTGCTGAAATTACTTGTAATTTCAGCACCAGAGAGATTTGAATTTAACTTAGAAAATAGTTGACTCTTTCCGAGTACTTCAGCAGCCGCAACAATACCAGTAACTCTAGATCTATTGAGCCTAGCAGAGACTAGTTAAACACCCTGAGACTAGTAGTAATAAGAGTAAGATTAGGATCGGTATTAGACTAAGAAGTTGCACGAATCTATCCGGCCGAAAATAAGATAGCGTGACGAGCAGACGTTGTACCCTATCCGAAATTACTCTTATTACTACTAGTCTCAGGGTGTTTAACTAGTCTCTGCTAGGCTCAATAGATCTAGAGTATACTGGTATTGTTGCGGCTGCTGAAGTACTCGGAAAGAGTCAACTATTTTCTAAGTTAAATTCAAATCTCTCTGGTGCTGAAATTACAAGTAATTTCAGCACTTACAAATAAGTGGGTAGCTAGTTAGATGGATTGTGATTGGTTAATATTAAATACTTTACAGTGATTAAATGTCTAAGTAATAAATAATAAAATGTAGTTTGGATTAGGTTCCAGATTATAATCCATCAAAAACCGATTATAATCCTAGTAATTTTATGTCAAAATAATCCATTAGAGTCGATTATGATAGATTATAATCCATTATTATCCAGTTATTACTACAAAAACTCCATCGACTTTCTTTAACAACCCCTTCCACGGTTTAACCCCACCCCCCCCCCCCCCACCGAAGTTTACACCTCGTCAGTTTTCCCATCGCCCCCTCCCCCCACCTAGTTTACCCCTCCTCAGTTTACATCCCCTTTCTTAATTTAAACCTCCCTGCGTGCTGAACGTGGGCGGGGTAAAAATGGTGAAGGGGATGGAACAAAAAAACTTGGGCGAATGGGTTAAAATGTAGACTGGGGTAAATATGTGTTATTCACACTGAGTAACCCCCCTCCCCGTCCCCGTTCGGGCAAATGCGGAAGGGAAGCAGAGTGAGGGGGATTAATTTGAGTAGGCTTAGGTTGCGAGTAGGCCGAGAGTAATGCAAAAATCTATGAAGATAATAATCCGTTAAAATCAATTATAATGAATTTGAAATGGATTACAAACCATTAGAATGGATTTCACTGGGTTGCATTTTTACGAAAAGAATCGATTATAATGACAATATAATAATTTTTGTGGTCTAAATTTGCAACAAAAAGGGAGTAAGACGACAAAATTTTAGAAAACAGTTTTCCATTTTAATCGATTATTATCCAAGGAACTCCGGTGCTGGGTGCTCGACGCCACCAAAGATCCGACTATGATCGTCGTTTATCATAAATGTGCTCAAGTTTTTTAGATTGTGTTGAATATATATTTCGACTGTATTCGAACTATCTTTTGAATCTGCTCGAAACATATTTCGACTCTATAACTTGTCGGTGCTCAACCTATTTTTTGACTGATGTCAACCTATAAAACTATTTTGCTCGACGTAAACTTTGAATGTGCTCGAACTAAAACTTAAACTCGACCTAAAACTTTTGCTCGAACTAAAACTATTGTGCTCGACCTAAACTTTATTCCTGACTGTGATCGTTCTATGTCCCAAGTTTTGGGTGTGCTAGACCTATCTATAAAAGTCTAGGGTGTTGAACTTAGGCTTGATTTGTGGTAGACTTACTTTTTGACTGCGGTCCAACTATGTTGCGACTGTTATCATTTTATATTTTTCGACCGTGCTCATTCAAGTTAGACTGGGCCCATTCTATATTCAGACTGTATTCAACCTCTCTGTTGACTACCCTCAACATCGGATTCGAATGTGGTCGACTTAGATATTGACTGTCTGTAAATCAACTGTGCTCGATATTGTTTTGAACTTGTTTGACCTGTGTTACCAGTGTTTCCGCCTTTGTTTTGACCGTGTTGGACCTATTTCAAATATGCTCGATCTATAAACTTCAACTCAGCTCGACCTGTGTTTCGCCTATGCGCGACCTATGTTTCAAATGTTCTTGGCCTTTGTTTTGACAATGTTCGACGTTTTGCTTCGATTTTCCCTCCTATTTCTCTATTGTGGTCGACACATGTTTCCAATCTGCCAAATCTTAATTTTGACAGTGATCTATATATGTGTCTTTTCTGCTCGATATATGTTTTGACTCTGATCGACCTTTGTTTTAACGAGCTCATAATACGTACTTTGATTGTGTTTTCTTCGAGGATTTTCGTCGTTGTTTGCATCGACTGATCCCGATTTACGTTCCAACTTTACCCTAACTATGTTCAGATAAAGCTCAGTCTATAGTTTGACTCTACTCGGCTTCTGATTCGAATATTCTCGACATTAGTCTCGACTCGGCTTGTCTTATGCTTCGATACTGCTCGACCCCAGTTTGCGCAGTGTTAAAACACAAGACAAGCAGAGTCAAAACTCTTGTGGAGACGAGTCGAGCCAGAGGTCGAGAAGAGCCGAACTATCAAACGAGCATTGTCTGAACATGTCTGTGTTTAACCTATCTAAATAATTCGAGGGTGTTCATTTTTTGTTTGAAGTGTGGTAGACTTTTATTTTGACTGTGCTCGATCTATCTTTTGACTGTTGTCGCTTTTTATATTTCGACTGTATTCATTCGATTTATTTTGTGCCCGACCTATAGTCCAACTGTCCCGGGTTGACCGAAACTTCTTATCACACGATTTCCATGTACGAAAAACTTCTTGTTATACAATTTCATACAATTCCATACGTACAGCAAATTGAAGTCTCTATGAAAATCTTTTTCATTTTTTCATATATGAAAACTGCAAGATAGATGTTTTTACATAAACCAAAAAATTGTTTTTTCTTCTTATTTCAATTTCTGAAAAACTTTGGGTTGTGTTCGTAACCGAACGTTAGTGACAAAGATCTTAGTTTATTCAAAGCACCCAAGGTTGGACGGTCTTGCATTTACAATGCCTAGAAAATGACCTCAACTTGCCTTGCAGCTATCTTTCACAAATGATTTAACGAAATTAACAAATTTGTAAAGTTTGGCAAAAAATTTCAACGCCTAACTATCTTCAAAATTTGAATTTTAAAATTATGAGACATCGATCAAGGCATGAAAAAACACGCCTTACAAAATAAATAAGAGTTTTCAGCGTTTTTGAAAAAAATTATTATGCGAAAAAAAAAATCCAATATAAGTGTAGACCAGACTACGTTATTCACATGAAAACTTTTTCCGGAATTGATTGTTTGCGAACAAAATTCAATTTCCGGTTGAAAAAAAAACAAAAAAAAACAACAAAAAAAACAACAAAAACAACAAAAAACAACAAAAAAAAACAACAAAAGCAACATACAATTTTCATATTTGGGAATTGTGTTACGAGCATTTTTTTCAAAAAAATAAACTCCTCTATTACAATGAAACAGAAGCAGAAATTAAATTATATATTTTTTCAACCATTTTTTGAAACTGTACAAAATTTGTATGACAAGCATTTTTCCATACACTTGATGGAATTGTATGATAACCATTTGCGATGTATGGAGGTCAACCGCGGTGTTCGACCTCTACGTCGACGACGCTCAACAATCTTCGATATTGTTTTGAAACTGCACGACCTATATTACCGATGATTCCATCTTTGTTTTGACTGTGTTGGACTAATAACTCGGTTGTGTTTGACCTAAATCAACTCAGCCAGACCTGTGTTTTGCTCTTTTTTTATTTTGTTTCGATGCTTCGACTCTTCCTATGATTAGAATTTCCTCGACCTATGTTTTGATTGCTCTCGATCAAATTTTGGCTAATCCTGAAAATATGATCTTTCAAAGAGTCTCTTGTCTCTTGGGTGTCTTTTATAATATATCGTTTGGATTGCAAAAGTCTATTGCACTCTTTAAGAGGATTAGAAGCAGATCGCAAGGCCTGATAATCTCTTACTATTTAATTCAGATTACGTAAACGAGTAAATACTATTGTTTGTTTTTTTTTTAAATTGAGAGGGAATTTACTATAAATAACTTGTGGGTGCTCAACCTATTTTTTGATTCATGACAATCTATAAAACTATTGTGCTCGACCTAAATTTTATTCCTGACTCTGATCGTTCTATGTCCGAAGTTTTGGGTGTGTTAGACTTATCTATTAAAATGTAGGGAGTTCAATTTAAGCTTGAACTGTGGTAGACTTACTTTTTGACTGTGATCGAACTATGTTTCGACTGTTATCATTTTATATTTTTCGAATGTGTTCATTCAAGTTAGACTGGGCCCCTTCTATATTTAGACTGTATTCAGCATCTCTGTTGATTACCCTCAACATCGGATTCCAATTTGGTCGACTTAGATAATGAATGTCTGTAAATCAACTGTGCTAGATATTGTTTTGACCCTGTTTGACCTGTGTTACCAGTGTTTCCACCTTTGTTTTGAGCGTGTTGGACCTTATTTCAAATATGCTCGATCTATAAACTGCAACTCAGCTCGACCTGTGTTTCGCCCATGCGCGACCTTTCTTGGCCTTTGTTTTGACAATCCTCGACGTTTTCCTTCGATTTTCCCTCCTATTTTTCGATTCTGGTCGACACATGTTTCCAATCTGCCAAATCTCAATTTTGACAGTGATCTATATATGTGTCTTTTCTGCTCGATATTTGTTTTTGACTGTGATCGATCTTTGTTTTAACGAGCTCATTATAGGTACTTTGATTGTGTTCGATATAATTTTGAGTGTTTTCGACGTTGTCTGCATCGACTGATCTCAATTTACGTTCCGACTTCTGATTCGAATCGTCTCGACATTTGTTTCGACTCTGCTTGTTTTATGCTTCGATACTGCTCGACCCCAGTACTGCCAGAGGTCGAGAAGAGCCGAACTATAGAACGAGCATTGTCTGAACATGTCTGTGTTTGACCTATTTAAATAATTCGAGGGTGTTCAGTTTTTGTTTGAAATGTGGTAGACTTTTATTTTGACTAAGCTCGATCTATGTTTTGACTGTTGTCGCTTTATATATTTCGACTGTATTCATTCGATTTAAATTGTGCCCAGCCTATGTTCCAACTGTCCCGGCTTGACCAAATTTCTTAGCACACAATTTTCATATATGAGAAACTTCTTGTCATACAATTTCATCAAATTCCATACGTACAGAAAAATGTATGAAGTCTCTATGAACAGCGTTTTTTGATATATAAAAACTGTAAGATAGGTGTTTTTATATAAACTAAAAAATTGGTTTTTTTCTAATTTCAATTTCTGAAAACTTTTGGGTTGTGTTCGTAACCGAAAGTAAGTGACAAAGACCTTAGTTTATTCAAAGCACCCCAAGGTTGGACGGTCTTGCATTTACAATGCCTAGAAAATGACCTCAATTGCCTTGCAGCTATCTTTCACAAATGATGTAACAAAAGTAATAAACTTGTAAATTTTGGCAAAATTTTTCAACGCTGACTATTTTCAAAATTTGAATTTTCAAATTATGAGACATCGATCGAGGCATGAAAAAACACGCCATTCAAAAAAAAATTGGAGTTTTCAGCGTTTTTGAAAAAATTTATTATGCGAAAAGAAAAAATCCAACACAAGTGTATAACAGACTACATTATGCACACAATGACTTTTTTCCGGAATTGATTGTTTGCAAACAAAATTCAATTTGCGGTTGAAAAAAAAATTCATACAGTTTCCAAATGTGGGAATTGTGTTAAAAGCATTTTTTTCAAAAAACAAAATCCTCTTTTTTTATTCACCAGACTGTTTCATTAGAATTAAACAGTGCAGAACTTAATTTATATCTTTTTTCAACCATTTTTCGAAACTGTACAAAAATTGTATGACAAGCATTTTTCCATCCACTTGATGTATGGAATTTTATGATAAGCATTTTCGATGTATGGAGGTCAACCGCGGTGTTCAACTTCTATGCCGACAAGCTCAACAATCTTCGATAATGTTTCGAGTCTGCACGACCTATTATACCAATGATTCCATCTTTGTTTTGACTGTGTTGAACTTATAACTTTTATTTTTTTGAAAGCCATGTTCTTTCTTTAAAAAGGGCATAGACGGTTACGCCGCGAAGATACCTACTACCAGTTGTTTCATTTGAAACATTCCTTATAAATTTGGAGGGCACATTTAGAAATGTTTCAACTAAACGAACAAAATGTTACAAATTTGCCTTTTTAAAAACCAAGTCTTCAAAAAAATAGTGCGAAGTGGCTTATGTAGAATATCTTCCCACACCCAGTTCTATTATTTGGAACCAAAATCTCAAATTTGGCAGCGTAGCTTCGAGGAAAATTACCAAATAAAATAAAATCTGCGTGAAACATTCCCCTTCCATATTTGTCGAAGGATTTAGAAAGTGAGTAAAAAGAGACGAGTAAAAGAGCAAGGAGAAATCACAAGAAAATAAATATAAATCTGAAAAAAAAATTTTTGCGATACAACAAAATAATTATCACGACCTATATAGGAGTCTGAACTACGATCAATGAATTTTAAAAATTTAACAAGCCTGCAACCCCTTTGAGGTAGATTCGGTGGATGACCCTTACCAAGCGTAAGTGTAACAAGCAGTCTTATATCTATGCTCTGTAACAAACTGCTCGTCCTGTCGTTTGATCCCACCATTGGTCTTCAGTCGTCGTTATAAACACTTTTCAACGTTTATCTTGCAATTAATTCGATTTTTACTCGTGTTTTGAAACGTATAAACTATAAAATTTCGATAACAAGCATGGGGGATTTGCCTTTCCCTAAGGAATTCTAAACCCGTTACAAACTCCTCCCACTTTGCCATTATTTTATGACATCCAGTTTGGGCGACCAAAGTATACATTTTTCCGAAGGCACCTATAAATTGATATATTTTGGCGCCAGTATATACTAATTTAGCAGATGACGCGCCTATAATGCAATTTTTTTGTAAAACGTTTTCCAAAAAGCGCCCATAGACGTCATTTTGACCTGATGTTTTCATAAGTTAGTTTGCGTCGCAGAAAAATCAATCAAAAGTCAAAATAGTGTTTTTTTTACATGATCTGGGATCGCTCGGAAAATCATTTGTCATTTTTTTTTGAAAATCCGCTTCCTCACGAGAAAATCCTAGATCCTCCCCTGATAACAAAGTGTAATAATTCTTGCTCAAATGAATTTTTATTTTGTTGAATTCAATTTCGAAAAGGAGTGAAAAAAATTTGGAATTGGTATAGCACAAACAGAAAAGTAGCAAAATGATTTGCTTGCAGTTTAAAAAAAAAACAAATTCAACGTTGGTTTGTCGTAATGAGCAACTTAGCTTCTTCATGGCTGCTTTTTTACATCAACCAATGGACTCGATATCGATAATCTAAATTCCTCACGAAAAAAGCTGTTTCTACGGTTAATTCGATGAAGTTATTAAGCTGCTAATCTCAGCTTAGATTGCATTTAACAAGTCATAACCAAAACCATGTTAAACAGCACCTTTTTATATTGATAGGCATTCAAAATTATTTGGAAATACTTTCGCTATCAAGTTTGTTTTTCAATTAGTAATCCCATAATATGCGAATTAATAATCCCTTGTAGGGGGCGGGGGGTTCAAATTAGTTTTCAGGGTTTTGTGGGGGGGGGAGGGGTTCCAGGGTTTTGTAAGGGGGGGGTGTTTCTAAAACATTTTCAGGGTTTAGTGTTTTTTTTTCAAAACCATTTTCAGGGTTAAAACAAGCGCACTTACGGGGTGTGGGCGGACGCCCTCCTCGGGAGTTCTACACCCTGCCGACTACATGGTTCGCAAAAACGCCTTTTTGGGGTTTTTTTAACTTCTTGCGAGCTAAATAAGTCTTTGTACAGCTTTCGGATAGCTCGGAAAAATTCTAGACGAATTCTAGGCCACTTTTCAAGGCCGAAAGAAACCATTGTATGGTGGCTCACTTGTTTGACCTTTTTTTCTCCCAGATACAATTAAGAATACCCAGCAAAGCCCCTTTTTTTAAAACTTGCCAGCATATGATGAGATCAATCATTCAAATCCAACTTTTTCATAACGTTAAATCCAGAAAAAAACCAACCTTATCCCAAAATCATAGAGCATTTGAACGTACGTCTATCGCTTATAATTTACAAAAATAAAATAAATTCGAATATTAATATTCAATATACATTTATAATTTCATTTTTAAATTCACCAATTTAGCGTAAATATAGGTTAGTATATTTAATCTAATAGAAAAGAACGGAAGATAATCAGTTAAAATAAACAAAATAATTGTGCAGTAAAGTTACATTGCATTAATTTTCTATAGTGAAAATCAAGCATGAGAATCAATGACACACAATAATAATCTTATACAAGTAGTTGAGGATTCTGTGAACGTTATTCAAACCCCTTTATTGCAAAAATATATGGCGGAATCAATCCGTTATTCAAAGCTTTACCGTTGACATAGTTCGGCGTGGATGTGAGCTTATTTAATATATACCATAGGGGCGATTTGTTCCCAAGATCTTTTCTTATAATGTCGACTGAAATATTGCGCTTGAATTTCACCAGATTCACGAATTTTACTCAATTAACTAGATTATAAATCATTACTCATTGGTAATAGTATCTCTTAGACTGTTAGTCCTCGAGCTTTCAAGCTCATGTTCTTTTGAACTGCTTTTTCCCAAAGACGAGTTATAGGATTTCGATTTCTGTGAGTTTGAAGTTAAGAGTCTTTTTAGCAAACCTTTTTTATGCTTCTTTTTCGCGGTTTCATTTTCGCTTAAATTGCCGTCAAATGTATTGCTGTGTTTGAGCACTCGGTGGCTCTTTTTGCCATCATCATTTTTGCTCTTTTTGGTCCTGCTGTCTTTTTGGTTGCCTGGTGACGTCATGATTGGCAGTTGCGGGGAAGACTTGTGAGTTGAACTGCTCATTTGGTCGTCAGTCGAAATAGCCGACAATATTGAGACTGAACCGAGCGAAGTAGTTTCGTCAGTTTCCTGTCCTATAAAAACTGAAAAAATGATTAAAAATTTTCACGGATGCCTAACAGATCTATTTTTTTTAAATTATAGCGTTTTAAATAACCTAGGCGCCAAGAAAGTACAGATAAAATCCAAAAAAAATAGTCATTTTTAATTTCAAGTAAAAATCACGTTCGAAAAAACTTATCTATACAAAGAAAAAACTCTGAATCACTTGAAGGCAGCCCATACCCCAGATTTTCCGAACACTCTCACCCAGGGGCGGATTTTGGGGGGGGGGTGGCGTACGCGTCCGCGTCCTCCGCTCAGGGATTCGACCCCCTGCCGACCCAAAGGGTCCCCCCTTTGCACTATTTTGAGATATCCATATTTGGTGACGGACGGACCCTGAAATTTTTCTAAAGGCCCCTCCGGCGCCAATATATGATAATTTTGAGGGATAAAAGTGCCCAAAAATGACTTTCTCCGAAATTTTGCCTGCCCCCCCACTACTTCGAGAAAATCCTAGATCCACCCCTTCTCTTACCGTCAACTTGTCCATATTTAGTAAACATACCATTATACAATGACTAACTCTAAAATCGCATCAAACCGAGACATATCAATTTGGTCGGGATATCTTTAACACGGTCAAAATTTTCCTGGATATTTCAAAAATTTCGCCGAATCATTCATATTATAGGCCTTAGGACAAAATATCTCGATTTTAGTTATCCATATTGGACAAATTAGTGATTTTGAAACAAATAAAAAACAGCGATTGCACCTAAAATAACTTTTTCATCTTCAGCTCAAGAACTTATATCTTTCAGTTTGAATTAAGAACTCCATCAAAAAACGCTGGCAAAAAGGTCGAGCTTAGTCTGAAAAAAAAATCAACCCGACAACAACTATTTCATCACTTTCTGTGATAGTCGAAACGGAATAATCGCAATGGACTGTATCAACACTTAAACTCGATTGTACTGGATTTATATGCATATACAGCAGCAAAACTGATCTGAAAATGTGTGACTTCAGTTGAAAAAAGAACTCGTATATTGACACAAGCATAAATCAAAAGTTTCAACGATAAAAATTTGACTCCAAAACAAAAAAGAGATTAGATAAGGAAACAGTTTTAATCAACTCGAAGAAACAAGGATAGGCGGCTGCTGTTCAAGTGGCACATATTGTTCTTTTTTTTCATCTTTTTGAGCACGATTTCATGTTACTATTTGGGAAGGCGTTGAGGTAGACGCAGGAGAAAAATTAGTCTCGACCGTCAAAGCTGATATCCTCCCGTATACGTGATGAATAAGTAACTAATTTAATTGAAAACTCAAAAACGGAAAAAAAATTTCAATTCTCAAACCCCCTCCTCCAGAGTAAAATTTAGCTCCAGCTCTTACTCGAGCCCCTGCTCACCCCCCCCCCCTTTCCCCGGGCTGTTTTTATCTCCGCACATCTACAATTTTTAAGGTAGTCGTGAAACGGATCAGTATTTTGAAACACTTTGCGTGTGTATTTTGACTAACCCGTTGAAAAGCGCTTCTCTTTCGAAATATTGAACAATCGGCTACTAGTTTCACTTCCTGCACTCCCAGCACCCGTAATTGTAGACTCATTGTCTTCTGCAAATGAGACAGTCGATTTCGAATTGGGTAGTTTGTTCATGCCACTTGCAACCCCAGCCACACTTGAAGGCGTTGTTACACTTGAGATAGTCCCCGTGTTCACGCCGCTACCATTAAGAAGCTCTCCTAAATGTTTTTTAAAAACTTGAGGGGAAGCTTTTGTTACATGTCCTAAGACCAGGATAACAAACTGGTCGACGAAGAAGTAGTAAATTAGTCAAAACTTACTTGAAATAACTCAAAATGGGCAGAAAACAAAGGACAAATAACAAGCGACCAGAAAAATTGACACTAATTTGACAAAAATTTCTGTGCCGCAAATAACTTTTTGTAAAAAAAGCAAAAAAGTTTTTAAACAAAAAATGCGTTTTTTGGCACACGCTACCTTTCAAAAGAAGTACATATTGGCTATCAGTCGGTCGAGAATGGAAAAGGCTACAGAGGGAAAAACCTAATTTTTTTTTTTGAGGAACATAAAACTGGCGAAATACAAAATACTAATTGAAGAAAATAATACTCTCAGCAATAAGGTTATCGTTTTCTTGGAATTCAAATAACAAAACTTAACCTCTATGGTCAATTTTTTACAAAAAAGATAAAACAGCCACCCTCTTCAAAAATTAACTAAAAAAACATTCTCGAACATTTTTCAACTCGGATAACAAAATTCATTTAAGCTATTTGAATTTCAAGAAACTTTTATGATTGGCCCTTTTAACACAAAGGCAACGAGGCAACTGGCAAATACAAGCGATAAAACGCCAAAAAAGTAGCTTTAAGAGGTTGAAAAAGGAAAACACGGATAGCCGGTTTTTTTTGCAAGCAGCGCAGAACTTTTTTTTCAAATTAGTGTCGTTTTTTTTTCTGCGTGGTGTGATTAAAAAAATTAAGCATATTCGACAGTCATAAAAACAGACCAAAAGAAAATCAATTTTTACCAGAGAAATTACCAGAAAAACAAAAAATTATATTTGTCAAACTTTTTTTGCAGTTTTTGATTACTAAAATGGAGCTGACAAACTCCAAAAACTAACTTTACGCGAGTAAGCCTTAATTTCAACGGTTTAAATTAGGCATAAACAAGCTATTGTAAGCCTGCACAACCACCTTAAGCTCAAAATTAGGGGAAAAACATTCAAACTAGACCCATTCCAATGATTAATCTTGGTACCTGATTGGAAAGCAAAAAAAAATTGAACCACACTCGAATTCAAAGTTCTTCCCCATTTTTCATACGGTGGGAACAATGGGGGAAAACGTAAACATAGGCGTTGAACAGAAAACTTTTGCTATCTGTTTGACATTTTTTACATTTAAGCTTTGATAATATGTCATCATACGGGCATATTACAGAAAGAACTCAAAATATTGTTTGTAAAGTTGTCGACACATTCAGTGCATTAAAGCTAAAAATCAACCCTGACAAGACGAAAATTCTCATGTCCAAATCTCAAAGATATCACTTTGATCTTAGAGCTTTGTCGCTAAATGGAACGGAAGTGAAGATAGTAGACGAAATCATCTCACTAGGCGTGAAAATTATTTACGGCTCACTAGTTCCGGGCTATTTGAAAAGTCTTATAGTCTTAAACAATCAGGAGACAGTACCAGATATCAACAACTGCAAAACACCTGTCAGGAAAAACATTTTCAGTTAGCTGGCCGCGTCCTTGGAATAACCTACCAGTTCAACAACGTGAGACTCGAGATATAACATTATTTAGACGGAAGCTAAAAGTAAACTTTTCCGAGCCGCTCATCGCCTAGACTAGTTTATCAGATCTGAGTGCAAACTAGACAATCTGGGAGAATTAAACCGATGAATTGTTACGTAAACGAAATTTTATCGTTTCAAAAGACCATACCGCAAAATTATCGGGCTCTCAGGATCCAAGAGATGGCCTAACTGCGTTCTTGGTGCGTCTCGTGTTTATGGTGTTTATTTTCAAATTAATAACACTATCTGGTTATTAATAAGCTGGGAATTCAGGAAAAAAAAACATATCATTAAGACTGATATAAGTCAGAATAACTTTGTTCTTTTACACTAAAGCAAAGAAAATTAAGTAAACTTAAAAATAAATCAAAGTCAAGCCGCGAAAACATCATCGGGACCTGTAAAGCCGCGAAAAAATCATCGCGACCTGTATAAGTGACAATCACTTAGCTTATATTTCACACTTGATAATATATATATGATAACCAATTTTAGATCACTTCAAAATGACCTGAAAAGCAGATCGAGAACAGGAATATTCGATTAAGCATTCAAATTGCAAAAAATGATCCTTTCACACATTAAGACACAGATGCGAAGCTGCAAGAAGTCAAACAAGTGAAAAAACTATGAAAGGTAGCTATAAAAAAGTGGAGATTAAAAAAGGAAAGGCTAAAACTAACAAAATCATCTCTTATGTGTCGGAACCGAACCCCCGACCTGATAAATAAGAGTCACTCGTCCTAGCATCTGCGCTCTGGCCGCTTGGCAATTTTCAAACATAACCGCTAATAAACCAGATATACAGCTGTAGCCGTTTTTATCTAAAAACTATTTGTAACTTTTGATTGTATTTTATGTATTTTTCGAAATTAAAACCTTCTTAAACTTCGTTGGGCTACATAAGAGGCTACCTTTGATGCAATTGGTTCAACAACTAACCGATATTTTTAGCACAAAAATTATGCTTAAATTCTTTCATTCTCGTCGCTTTTTGTCTCATGTTAACCCAGTTCGTAAAACCGCCTTTAAAGTTTCCCATTTTTCTGGATTATTTCCGGATAATTTAATAAGCACTGTAGCTTTTTAATTCAGTGTTTTAAATTTCACATCAATTAGAAAAAGTAAAACAAAAAACTGCTAGTAAGATACAGCAGGGGGAGGAAAGGGAAAGTATAAGCAATTTAGTTGCAACTTCGAAGACAAAAATGGACAAACAAAAGGGATTATAATCAATTATAATCGATTATAATGGATTTTTGTGCAAAACTAACGAAGTAGAATTTTGAATAAAAATAATGGATTATAATCAATTCTAAACGATTATAATTGTATCGAAAAATAGACGAAAAAATAATCGATTATAATGGATTAAAATTAATTATATTTTGATTTGAAAAAAAAAAGATATTATAATCGATTATTAATTGATTAAAATCGATTGTTTCTCAATTTTAGTGAGACTGGTACTAAAATCGTAATATAATCGATTATTAACGCTTGAAACTGGATGCGGGCGAGAGTAACGCAAAAGTTTTGTAAATGAATTTGCAAAAAATATATAAAAATAATAATCCGTTAAAATCAATTATAATGAATTTGAAATGGATTACAACCCATTAGAATGGATTTTACTGGATTGCATTTTTACGAAAAAAATCGCTTTTAATGACAATGTATTCAATTTTGTGGTCTAAATTTGCCAAAAAATTGGAGTAAAACGACAAAATTTTAGAAAACAATTTTCCATTTTAATCGATTATTATCCAAGGAACTCCGGTGCTGGGTGCTCGACGCCACCTAAGATCCGACTATGATCGTCGTTTATCATGAATGTGCTCAAGCTTTTTAGATTGTGTTGAATATTTATTTATTGTGTTTACTATCTTTCGAATCTGCTCGAATTATATTTCGACTCTTTAATTTGTCGGTGCTCAACCTATTTTTTGACTGATGTCAACCTATAGAACTATTGTGCTCGACCTAAACTTTGAATGCGCTTGACCTAAAAATTTACCTCGACCTAAATCTTTTGCTCGACCTAAAACTATTGTGCTCGACCTAAACTTTATTCCTGACTCTGATCGTTCTATGTCCCAAGTTTTGGGTGTGCTAGACCTATCTATAAAAGTCTAGGGTGTTGAATTTAGGCTTGATTTGTGGTAGATTTACTTTTTGACTGCGGTCCAACTATGTTTCGACTGTTATCATTTTATATTTTTCGACTGTGTTCATTCAAGTTAGACTGGGTCCATTCTGTATTCAGACTGTATTCAACCTCTCTGTTGACTACCCTCAACATCGGATTCGAATTGGGTCGACTTAGATATTGACTGTCTGTAAATCAACTGTGCTCGATATTGTTTTGACCCTGTTTGACCTGTTTTACCAGTGTTTCCACCTTTGTTTTGACCGTGTTGGACCTTATTTCAAATATGCTCGATCTATAAACTTTAACTCAGCTCAACCTGTGTTTCGCCTATGCGCGACCTATGTTTCAAATGTTCTTGGCCTTTGTTTTGACAATCCATAACGTTTTGCTTCAATTTTCCCTCCTATTTTTTGATTCTGGTCGACATATATTTCCAATCTGCCAAATCTCAATTTTGACAGTGGTCTATATATGTGCCCTTTCTGCTCGATATATGTTTTGACTGAGATCGACCTTTGTTTTAACGAGCTCATAATACGTACTTTGATTGTGTTCGATATATTCTTCGAGTGTTTTTGACGTTGTTTGAATCGACTGATCTCGATTTACGTTCCGACTTCTGATTCGAATCGTCTCGACATTAGTTTCGACTCTGCTTGTCTTATGCTTCGATACTGCTCGACCCCAGGTCGCGCAGTGTTAAAACACAAGACAAGCATAGTCAAAACTCTTGTGGAGACGAGTCGAGCCAGAGATCGAGAAGAGCCGAACTATAGAACGATCATTGTCTGAACATGTCTGTGTTTGACCTATCTAAATAATTCGAGGGTGTTCAGTTTTTGTTTGAAATGTGGTAGACTTTTATTTTGACTGTGCTCGATCTATGTTTTGACTGTTGTCGCTTTATATATTTCGACTGTATTCATTCGATTTATTTTGTGCTCGACCTATAGTCCAACTGTCCCAGGTTGACCGAAACTTTTTATCACACGATTTCCATGTACGGAAAACTTCTTGTCATACAATTTCATACAATTCCATACGTACAGAAAATTGAAGTCTCTATGAAAATCATTTTCATTTTTTCATATATGAAAACTGCAAGATAGATGTTTTTACATAAACCAAAAAATTGTTTTTTCTTCTTATTTCAATTTCTGAAAAACTTTGGGTTGTGTTCGTAACCGAACGTTAGTGACAAAGATCTTAGTTTATTCAAAGCACCCAAGGTTGGACGGTCTTGCATTTACAATGCCTAGAAAATGACCTGAATGGCCTTGCAGCTGTCTTTCACAAATAATGTAACAAATTTAACAAACTTGTAAATTTTGGCAAAGTTTTTCAACGCGGACTATTTTCAAAATTTGAATTTTTAAATTATGAGACATCAATCAAGGCGTGAAAAAACTTGCCATACAAAAGAAATAAGAGTTTTCAGCGTTTTTGAAAAAAAAATTATGCAAAAAGATACAAAAATCCAATATGAGTGTAAACAAGACTACGTTATTCATACAAGAATTTTTTTCCGGAATTGATTGTTTGCGAACAAAATTCAATTTGCGGTTGAAAGAAAAACAACAAAATTTTTTGGGATAGTTTCAAAATTGTTGCCATCAACAAAATGCTAGTCATACAATTTTCATATGTGGGAATTGTGTTGTGAGCATTTTTTTTCAAAAAACAAAATCCTCTATTAGAATGAAACAGCCGCAGAACTTAATTTATATCTTTTTTCAACCATTTTTCGAAACTGTACAAAAATTGTATGACAAGCATTTTTCCATACACTTGATGGAATTGTGTGATAACCATTTGCGATGTATGGAGGTCAACCGTGGTGTTCGACCTCTACGTCGACAATGCTCAACAATCTTCGATAATGTTTCGAGTCTGCACGACCTATATTACCGATGATTCCATCTTTGTTTTGACTGTGTTGGACTAATAACTCGGTTGTGTTTGACCTAAATCAACTCAGCCAGACCTGTGTTTTGCCCTATAGCTTTTTTTGCTGTGTTTCGACTCTTCCTATGATTAGAATTTCCTCGACCTATGTTTTGATTGCGCTCGAACAAAATTTTTGCTAATCCTGCAAATATGATCTTTCAAAGAGTCTCTTGTTTCTTGTGTGTCTTTTTATAATATATCGTTTGGATTGCAAAATTCTATTGCACTCTTTAAGAGGATTATAAGCAGATCGCAAGACCTGATAATTTCTTACTATTTAACTCAGATAAAGTAAACGAGTAACTACTATTGTTTTTTTCTTAAATCAAGAAGGAATTTACTATAATTTAACAGTTTCTGAAAAAGTAGGATATGTTTTGTAACATAACAAGCTTAAAAAGAAATTTTGTCGTTTCCTAATTCGGATAAAGTAATTGAGAATGTTTTTGGCTGATAACTACAAATCAATTCAAATTTCGTTATTTTTCTTGTTTGAACAAAAAACTGTTCCTAAGACAATTTAATAAAAAAAGGGTGTAAGAAAAAGGAAAAGACACTGGCTTAAGTTAATCAAAAAATTGAACTGCTATTGATAAAAAAGATGAAAAATGCTGATAATTGAACCATTTCCGAGCAACATTGAGTCGGAAACGTATCAATATTATCTGAACATGAAAAAACTAGACTTTTTAAAATTTTAAAAAAATTTTTGCTGAATGAGAACAAAAACTGTTAGAGGCTAACGAAAAAAAAAATCAAATACCAAATAATAAAAAACTCAAAAAAAAACACTGAAACAAATGTGCAAAAGCGAATGAACTTTTTCATCTATACGAAAAAGAATGATTAAGTAAAGTTGAAGGTACAACCAAAGTCATCAAATGCCTGAACCAAATAAAATGCTTAAACTTTGTTTGTTTTTTGAACGGATGAGCATAACCTCGGTATCCAAAAAACTCAAAACCTAAAACTGTTAAACTTCGCCTGGGGCCCAGAAATATATCCCAAATCTAAAAAAAAATTCTTTGAAGCCTTCCAATCAGTTTTCCGTTCGCACATGCTAATTGAAGATAAACCGAACACGAATAGCTGGTTAAGCACCTCTTTAAATGTCCCAAAATCAACTCCAATTTTTGATGAAATACTGAGATCACTTTTATCTTTGATTATGATCTGGATTTACCATTTGAACTCTTGAACGATCAATTCTCGCACAAAAACCTAACAGCTTCCTTTTTCCCCATCCCAGAACTACGGAATATACATGAGCGCTCGCGGAACCAAAAAAAAACAGAATTTAATTCAAGGCAATTATTGTGTTTTCTAAATTGATGGGGTGCGCTCACCCAAAAAATTACGAATTGTATAAATTTAATCGAGCCTCGCCGAATAAAATCATACAATTCCCAATATTTTGGAAGCGTGCATCCAAGCTCCAATTATAAAACACAATACCTGCCATAAATTAAATTCTTTTCCATTTCGCGAGCATTCATTTTGAGTGCTGAGAACAACGACTGGCGGATGAAATGCGAGTACGAATAAAACCCAAAGGAAAGAAATAAAAGACAGCTGAAAATTAAAAAAAGAAATTACGAGCATGGGAGACAGAGAATCTGTACGCACAACCAAAAAACGTAAATGTTTCTTCGAAAATGTTTAGCTCTGACTTCTAATTAGTTTCATATTAAGTAATTTTTTTAGTGGTTGATGCAAATTGGTTGATGCAGAGTTGAACAGCCACTATTTACAAATCGTCGACCATTAAAAAATAACCAATCTTCGCAGATTACGAATCCTCACTTGTTACAAATGGTCGTCCAATCTTCAACAGGATATTGATGTTTAAACAACCTAAGGGATTTTCGGTACTTTATTACAAATCTTCATTTTTCTTTTATAGATTGCAACTAACTAATTCAAAAAAATTCTTACTCCCTTAAAGATGACGCAGAGACAAAACTGAGCTTCGCACAACTAGGTATACAAAAATGAATGACAGTGATTAAAGTCAAAAAGAAAACGATAAATTAAAAAAAAAAACGTATATCAAAAACTTATATAAAAAAATATCATTTTTGTCATTAAAACTTGCAAAAATCTTAAATCCGAAAAAAATTACCTGCACCAGTAAAAACCATAAAAGTAATTTCGTAAATTCAAAAAACTACTTTCAATGGAATGAAAACGACAAAAAAGCAGACAGACAATGATCTGAACTAGCCGAAAATTTTCAGTTTGCAAAAAACACAGGTCTTGGCTAGAACTAATCTTCCGGGATGTGTGGTCTCAACCATTGTTGTTGCAGCAACTTGGAAGGAAGCTGAACTTCAAAAAAAGGTCGGGCTTCATGAACTATGCCGACAGAAATAAACAGAAGAATATATTCGGAAAAAGTACAAAGAAGACTAATTTACGAAAAAAAAACAGGTCCCTGCCGGAAACAAACCACAAACTTCTACCGTTTCAGAACGTTGTGTTACTTCTACGCCAGATGCGTTGGATAGTTGATTGAATTTTTTTTCATAATTACAAAGCGGTAACAAAACCGAAAACACCAAAAGAAACCTTCAAAATGAGGCCACTTAGACGATATAAAAAATGAAACCGACAAAGCCGAAAAAAATACGAAACTTAAAAAACAAGAAAGGAAACTTTAATAAGCCGAGTTGGAGAACTTACCACCAAAATAAAAATCGAAGTTCGATTCCACCGCACTTTTGAGAAGTGAAACACTTAAAACGGCTACAAGGGAAATTTCTACAGCAAATTAAACGAAACTCAGATGTAGCAACAAAGCCGACAAAAAAGTAACCAGCTCAATTATATTAGGCCGATAATTTTGCTTGAAATGTAGCGCTTCGAAAAAAAGGTCCTGATCAGATTCGAACTCATGATCTTTGCACGATTAGTCCTGTTAACAAAGTAATTTAGGGAAAATTAAGTCTAGTAACCGATTGGAATACCCTTGCTTATTGCAATGGTAAAGTGAAAGCCCAATTCCAAACAGTTTCATACTACCTGTTTTTATGTAACAGAAATTCTAGAAAAAGAGATTACGCAGGACATTTGAGTTAAAATTAGTAGCGGAACAAAACATATGAATATTTGAGCAGAAACCAGTTCAACCAAAAAAAATGAACTTAAATCCACTTGACACAAAAAAATGAACGACACTAGAAACAACCTGATAATTGATTACAGCACAAGAAAAATCCTTGATTTGACACCTAAATCAACAAAACTTGAGCAGAAAAAGGAAAGTCCTAAAATTCAGTTTGTACCGGAAAACTTCAATATCATACAAGAAGACACTGCCAGGACTGAAACCCCCGAGCCAATATCTCCAAGCCAAGTTGAAAGGAAGCTGTTAAGGTTTGACGTTACAGCAATCACTATTTCTTTTAAGAGAAACTGCTTACGGAAAAAATCTAGTTCTCGGTTGCAGGACACGTGCTCTCGTAACATTAATTCACTTTCAAATGCCTTTCAATTGATTCAAAAATGATTTTATGCGATCTGTTTTTTTTTTCAATTGAACGCTTAATCTATTTGTGCAGTTTTAGGGAAGAAATAGGTTTCCAAACAACGGTCGAAGTTTCAAAATTTTGTATGTTTGAAAGCCATGTTTTTTCTTTAAAAAAGGGCATAGACGGTTACGCCGCGAAGATACCTACTACCAGTTGTTTCATTTGAAACTTTCCTTATAAATTTGGAGGGCACATTTTGAAATGTTTCAACTAAACGAACAAAATGTTACAAATTTGCCTTTTTAAAAACCAAGTCTTCAAAAAAAAAATAGGGCGTAGTGGCTTATGTAGAATATCTTCCCACACGCAGTTCTATTAATTGGATTCAAAATCTCAGATTTGGCAGGGAAGCTTCGAGGAAAATGACAAATAAAATAAAATCTGGGTGAAACATTACCCTTCCATAATTTTGGAAGGATTTAGAAAGTGAGTAAAAAGAGACGAGTAAAAAAAGACTTGCGATAAAACAACAGAAAATAATTATCACGACCTATATAGGAGTCTGAACTACGATCAATGAATTTTAAAAATTTAACAAGCCTGCAACCGCTTTGAGGTAGATTCGGTGGATGACCCTTACCAAGCGTAAGTGTAACAAGCAGGCTGATAGCTATGCTCTGTAACAAACTGCTCGTCCTGTCATTTGACTCAATCATTTGTCTTCAGTAGTCGTTATAAAAACTTTTCAACGTTTATCTTGCAATTAATTCGATTTTTACTCGTGTTTTGAAACGTTTAAACTATAAAATTTCGATAACAAGCATGGGGGATTTGCCTTTCCCTAAGGAATTCTAAATCCGTTACAAAACCCTCCCACTTTGCCATTATTTTATGACATCCAGTTTCGGCGACCGAAGTATACATTTTTCCAAAGGCACCCATAAATTAGTATATATTGGCGCCAGTATATACTAATTTAGCAGATGACGCGCCTAACATGCAATTTTTTCGTAAAACGTTTTCCAAAAAGCGCCCATAGACGTCATTTTGACCTGATGTTTTCATAAGTTAGTTTGCGTCGCAGAAAAATCAATCAAAAGTCAAAATAGTGTTTTTTTTACATGATCTGGGATCGCTCGGAAAATCATTTGTCATTTTTTTTTGAAAATCCGCTTCCTCACCAGAAAATCCTAGATCCTCCCCTGATAACAAAGTGTAATAATTCTTGCTCAAATGAATTTTTATTTTGTTGAATTCAACTTCGAAAAGGAGTGAAAAAAATCTGGAATTGGTATAGCAGAAACAGAAAAGTAGCAAAATGATTTGCTTGCAGTTTAAAAAAAACAAATTCAACGTTGGTTTGTCGTAATGAGCAATTAGCTTCTATGTTGCTCCTTTTTTACATAAACCACTGGACTCGATATCGATAATCTAAATTCCTCACGAAAAAAGCTGTTTCTACGGTTAATTCGATGAAGTTATTAAGCTGCTAATCTCAGCTTAGATTGCATTTAACAAGTCATAACCAAAACCATGTTAAACAGCACCTTTTTATATTGATAGGCATTCAAAATTATTTGGAAATACTTTCGCTATCAAGTTTGTTTTTCAATTAGTAATCCCATAATATGCGAATTAATAATCCCTTGTAGTGGGCGGGGGGTTCAAATTAGTTAATTAGTTTCCAGGGTTTTGTGGGGGGGGGGGCGTTCCAGGGTTTTGTAAGGGGGGGGGGGTGTTTCTAAAACATTTTCAGGGATTAATGTTTTTTTTTCAAAACCATTTTCAGGGTTAAAACAAGCGCACTTACGGGGTGTGGGCGGACGCCCTCCTCGGGAATTCTACACCCTGCCGACTAAATGGTTCGCAAAAACGCCTTTTTGGCGTTTTTTTTTAACTTCTTGCGAGCGAAATAAGTCTTTGTACTGCTTTCGGATCGGAAAAATTCTGGACGAATTCTAGGCCACTTTTCAAGGCCGAAAGAAACCATTGCATGGTGGCTCACTTGTTTGACCTTTTTATCTCCCAGATACAATTAAGAATACCCAGCAAAGCCCCTTTTTTAAAACATGCCAGCACATGATGAGATCAATCATTCAAATCCAATTTTTTCATAACGTTAAATCCAGAAAAAAACCAACCTTATCCCAAAATCATAGAGCATTTGAACGTACGTCTATCGCTTATAATTTACAAAAATAAAATAAATTCGAATATTAATATTCAATAAACATTTATAATTTCATTTTTAAATTCACCAATTTAGCGTAAATATAGGTTAGTATATTTAATCTACTAGAAAAGAACGGAAGATAATCAGTTAAAATGAACAAAATAATTGTGCAGTTAAGTTACATTGCATTAATTTTCTATAGTGAAAATCAAGCATGAGAATCAATGACACACAATAATAAACTTATACAAGTAGTTGAGGATTCTGTGAAGATTATTCAAACCCCTTTATTTCAAAAAAAATATGGCGGAATCAATCCGTTATTCATTGTAGATTTAGCACATCCAGCTATACCGTTGACATAGTTCGTCGTGGATGTGAGCTTATTTAATAGATACCATAGGGGCGACTTGTTCCCAAAATCCTTTCTTTAATGTCGACTGAAATATTGCGCTTGAATTTCACCAGATTACCGAATTTTACTCAATTAACTAGATTATAAATCATTACTCATTGGTAATAGTATCTCTTAGACTGTTAGTCCTCGAGCTTTCAAGCTCATGTTCTTTTGAACTGCTTTTGCCCAAAGACGAGTTATAAGATTTCGATTTCTGTGAGTTTGAAGTTAAGAGTCTTTTTAGCAAACCTTTTTTATGCTTCTTTTTCGCGGTTTCATTTTCGCTTAAATTGCCGTCAAATGTATTGCTGTGTTTGAGCACTCGATGGCTCTTTTTGCTTTCATCATTTTTGCTCTTTTTGGTCCTGCTGTCTTTTTGGTTGCCTGGTGACGTCATGATTGGCAGTTGCGGGGAAGACTTGTGAGTTGAACTGCTCATTTGGTCGTCAGTCGAAATAGCCGACAATATTGAGACTGAGCCGAGCGAAGTAGTTTCGTCAGTTTCCTGTCCTATAAAAACTGAAAAAAATGATTAAAACTTTTCACGGATGCCTAACAGATCTAATTTTTTTAAATTATAGCGTTTTAAATAACCTAGGCGCCAAGAAAGTACAGATAAAATCCAAAAAAAATAGTCATTTTTAATTTCAAGTAAAAATCACGTTCGAAAAAACTTATCTGTACAAAGAAAAAACTCTGAATCACTTGAAGGCAGCCCATACCCCAGATTTTCCGAACACTCTCACCCAGGGGCGGATTTGGGGGGGGGGGGGGGGGGGGGGGGGGGGGCGTACGCGTCCGCGTCCTCCGCTCAGGGATTCGACCCCCTGCCGACCCAAAGGGTCCCCCCTTTGCACTATTTTGAGATATCCATATTTGGTGACGGACGGACCCTGAAATTTTTCTAAAGGCCCCTCCGGCGCCAATATATGATAATTTTGAGGGATAAAAGTGCCCAAAAATGACTTTCTCCGAAATTTTGCCTGCCCCCCCCCCCACTACTTCGAGAAAATCCTAGATCCACCCCTTCTCTTACCGTCAACTTGTCCATATTTAGTAAACATACCATTATACAATGACTAACTCTAAAATCGCATCAAACCGTGACATATCAATTTGGTCGGGATATCTTTAACACGGTCAAAATTTTTCCTGGATATTTCAAAAATTTCGCCGAATCATTCATATTATAGGCCTTAGGACAAAATATCTCGATTTTAGTTATCCATATTGGACAAATTGGTGATTTTGAAACAAATAAAAAACAGCGATTGCACCTAAAATAACTTTTTCATCTTCAGCTCAAGAACTTATATATTTCAGTTTGAATTAAGAACTCCATCAAAATACGCTGGCAAAAAGGTCGAGCTTAGTCTGAAAAAAAAATCAACCCGACAACAATTATTTCATCACTTTCTGTGATAGTCGAAACGGAATAATCGCAATGGACTGTATCAACACTTAAACTCGATTGTACTGGATTTATATGCATATACAGCAGCAAAACTGATCTGAAAATTTGCGACTTCAGTTGAAAAAAGAACTCGTATATTGACACAAGCATAAATCAAAAGTTTCAACGATAAAAATTTGACTCCAAAACAAAAAAGAGATTAGATAAGGAAACAGTTTTAATCAACTCGAAGAAACAAGGATAGGCGGCTGCTGTTCAAGTGGCACATATTGTTCTTTTTTTTTCATCTTTTTGAGCACGATTTCATGTTACTATTTGGGAAGGCGTTGAGGTAGACGCAGGAGCAAAATTAGTCTCGACCGTCAAAGCTGATATCCTCCCGTATACGTGATGAATAAGTAACTAATTTAATTGAAAACTCAAAAACGGAAAAAAAATTTCAATTCTCAAACCCCCTCCTCCAGAGTAAAATTTAGCTCCAGCTCTTACTCGAGCCCCTGCTCACCCCCCCCCCTTTCCCAGGGCTGTTTTTATCTCCGCACATCTACAATTTTTAAGGTAACCGTGTAACGGATCAGTATTTTGAAACACTTTGCGTGTGTATTTTGACTAACCCGTTGAAAAGCGCTTCTCTTTCGAAATATTGAACAATCGGCTACTAGTCTCACTTCCTGCACTCCCAGCACCCGTAATTGTAGACTCATTGTCTTCTGCAAATGAGACAGTCGATTTCGAATTGGGTAGTTTGTTCATGCCACTAGCAACCCCAGCCACACTTGAAGGCGTTGTTACACTTGAGATAGTCCCCGTGTTCACGCCGCTACCATTAAGAAGCTCTCCTAAATGTTTTTTAAAAACTTGGGGGGATATATAAATGTTTTTATTTGTCCTTAAACCAGGATAACAAACTGGTCGACAAAGAAGTAGTGACTTAGTCAAAATTTACTCGAAATAACTCAAATTGGGCAGAAAACAAAGAACAAATAACAAGCGACCAGAAAAATTGACAGTAATTTGACAAAAATTTCTGTGCCGCAAGTAACTTTTTGTAAAAAAAAAATCAAAAAAGTTTTTGACCAAAAAATTGCGTTTTTTTGGCACGAGCTCCCTTTCAAAAGAAGTAAATAACAAAACTGAGGAAATACAAATAACTAATTGTAGAAAATAATACTCTCAACAATAAAGTTATCGGTTTTAAAGGATTTCAAACAACAAAACTTAACCTCTTTGGTCAATTATTGACTAGAAGGATAAAATAACCAACAGATTATTAACTAAATTAAACTAGAAAAAAAAACTCGGATAACGAAATTCAATAAAGCTACTTGAATTTCAAGATACTTTTATGATTGGCCCTTTTAACACAGAGGCAAATCTGCAAACGGTCCATAAAGCGATGAAACGGCAGAAACGTAGCTTCAACAGTTAGAAAAAGGAAAGCACTTATTGCTGGTTTCTGTGCAGGTAGCACAGTATGTTCCGACCATAATTTTTGTCAAACTTTTTTGCAGTTTTTTTTGAATTTTCGAAATTTTTGATTCCCAAAATGGAGCTAACAAACTCCAAAAACTAACTTTAAGCGAGTAAAAATTAGGTTCAACGGCTTAAATTAAGCATAAACAAGCTATTGAAAGCCTGCACACCCACCTTATTAGATTAAATTATATATAAAACATTCAAACTCGACCGATTTCAATGATTATTTTTGGTACCTGCTTTTGAGTGGAAAGCAAAAGATTAATCACACACGAATACAAAGTTCTTCTTCATTTTTCAAACAGTCGGACCAATAAGGGAAAAGGTAAACAAGCTTTGAAGAGAAAACGTTTGTCATCTGTTTGTCATTGTTTATATAGAAGCTTTGAAATCCTGGACATTACATTATTAAGACAGAGGCTTAAAACTCTACTTTTTTGCGCAGCTTATCGCCCAGACTAGTTTTTCAGATCTGGAAAGAATGCAAAACAGACAAGCTGGAATAATTGAACCGATAAATTCTATATTACGTAAGCGAAACTTTATCGATTCAAAAGGCCATAACACAAAATTATTGAGCTCTCAGGATCCAAGAGATGGCCTAACTGCGTTCTTGGTGCGTCTCGTGTTAATGGTGTTTATTTTCAAATTAATATCACTATCTGGTAATTAAAAAGTTAGGAATTCAGAAAAAAAAAACATATCATTAAAACTGGCATAAGTGAGAATAACTTTGTTCTTTTACACTGAAGCGAAGAAATTTAGCTGAACTTGAAAATAAACCAAAGTCAAGCCGCAAAAAATCATCGCGACCTGTATAAGTGACAATCACAACGTTTATATTTCAAACTTGATAATGTTTAAACGATAATCAATTTTAGATCATTTTAAAATGACCTGACAAGCAGATCGAGAACAGGAATAATCGACTAAGCAATCAAATTGCGCAAAATGTTCCTTTCACACATTAAGACACAAATGCGAAGCTGCAAGTTGTCAAACAAGCGAAAAAAAGGAGAAAAGTCGCTATAAAAGGTGAAACATTGAGAAAAAGGAAAGAAACTAATAAAAAAATCTCCTATGGCTCGGAATCGAACCACGAACTGATGATTAAGAGTCACACGTCCTGGCATCTGCGCTCTGGTCGCTTGACAATGTTCAGCACTAGCCACCAATAAACCAGATATAATGCTTTGGCCGTTTTTATCTTAACTATTTGTAACGCTTTGATTGCATTTTTCGAAATTAAACCCTTCTTAAACTATGCTGGGCTACATTAGAGGCTTCCTTTGATGTAATTGGCTCAACAACTAACCCGATAGATGTAAAACCGCAGTTAAAGTTTCCATTTTTCTGGATAATGCAGGGCTAATTTAAGAACTATAGCTTTTTAAGTCAGCCTTTAATTTTCATAAAAATTAGAAAAAGTGAAACAAAAAATTGCTAGTAAATAATGTAGGAGGGGGAAAGGAAAAAATCCCACTGCGCCAATTTACCTGGATCGTTTGGTCGATCTTCGGGCAGTACTGCCAGTGCCATTTTACTCCTGGTTGGAAGCTTCTGTTGTCGTTGACCGATCGGAATCGGCGAAATCAATCCGTCATTTTGAGTCAGAAGCCGAGCTCGCTGTCTGAAAATGAATGAAATTACTCTTACTGTTATTTAGAGTCGTTTAGTTTAATTTATGCATTTTTAAAAAGAATCTGAGACAGTGTGCATGGAAACGCCAGCTATTTTAATAAAAACATATATTATCAGAATTTCACAAACAATTGCTCTGGAGATTGCAAGCAACCAAATAGAGTCAATTTTCTATCATCTTAAATCAGCTTTTTCCGCACAAAAAATTTCCTATTATTCAATAAAGCACTAGTTCGTAAAACAATGCGACGAGTGACATTAAAACTTACTTAATTTCCGATAGTTGAATTTAACAAAAATCAGTTTGTTCAACTTGTTTCACTCTACCTCGGATCGATTGTATTGATTGTAGTTGAGTCACTTTCGGGTAGCGATGAGACATCATCAGTGGTGCTTCCGGCGTAAATGGGACCTCCCTTCGGCAAGCTGGAAACACACCTAAAATTTATGCAAATCTGACGCTGCAATTGACGTTTTCATGCGATTACTTGGCATTTTAATTATAATCCGAACAATTGAGATTATCAGATATTCCGTTTATTGGGTATAATTACTAGTTGGACCCGGGCAAACCACTCTATGCAAGGTTTTCCTGAACTAATTTGCCCTAAATTGTCAACTTGTCAAATTGCGAACATTCCCCACTAAATAAATTGCTCTATGTCAATCTCCCAAAATACTTCTAGTGGAATATTTGATAATACTAAAACCAAACTACTTTGACGAGCAGCAAACAATGATGATGGACTTCACTCGTTTTGAGATAGTACGTTAAGTCGAAAAAAAGTCATGCATAAAAACCTCAATTTGCCAATGCTGAGAATGAATACATGAGAGCCAAAACGAAAACTTCATACGATTAGCGAGAAAAAAATGATCAAAAGTAGCGAACACTTGATAAGCATGATACAAGTCACACACAAGTCGACAGCTCGTCACCACAGCTAGTGAGAACTAATTTCCACCAAATGGCCTCAGTCACGATATTAAACCTGGAAGAATTGAGGCTAACCAATTAACTTTATTTAATTGAAATTTTGCAGAACCTTTGACTAATTGAAATTTTATTTAACTGGACAAAGATAATTTTATGTCAAAATAACATTTCTTTATTCCAACCAGTATCAATTTTCTAAAAAAAACATTCAAACGGATTTTGACGAAAAAACTGAAATTAAATATCAATTGTTCTGATGACTAGAAGATTATTACACAGGTACAGGCACTGAAGTAAATGCAAATTTTGAGATTTTAGATACAATATTTGCAGTTTTTGAAAGTATTATTTACCTGAGATTGAAATTAGGTTGACTCGCCGACCTCGAAAACGCCGAGCTACTTTGAGCACTGCTAAATGGGGGCGACACCAATTGCATGCCCGAATGATGAAACCCACTCGAATTATGATGGTTTAAAATACTTCCGAAACCAACGCCTGAATTGACACTTTTCATTATATTTTCATAATTCGCCACGTATTTTCGCAACTCTTTCATTCCGCTATTTCTGCAAATGGGCCGACCTAGTATCGACTCCAGAGCGTGCCATCGGGTCGTTCGTTCATGTAAATCATTCGTAACTTCGGTAAGCGCCGTTCGGGCTCGTAAAATCTCGTTATCTATTCCCGACAATCCCGTTCCGTGAGCAACTTGTAACGCTCCTAAGAAAGTATTTCGCTTTTTCGTTAATTTTTCTCCATGTAATTTTGCAATTTCCAACTGCTGTTCCGCGACTTTTTTCCGTGCTAAGAAATGTTTCATTTCAACTTCATGAGTGATTTGAAGCCATTCAACCAGTAAAGGCGGTATTTCGAATCCATTACTTGAAACTGCAGATAGCCGTTCTAAGCTTTGTTCTCGTAACATTGTTTGCAATTTTTCCACCTCGTTTTTCAGTGCTGTATTTTGCTCGTCTTTTTGAGCTAATTTAAGCAACAATTCTTCTTCTGAAACCAAACTATGACGCTTTATTAATTCCCCATTGGCAAACTCTTCAGGTGGTTTTTTCACAGACGCCAATTTTAATTGGTTAATATTCTCTTCATTCTGATTGGCTATCTGTTTTTGCGTTTGGTTCAAAGATTCTTCCGCTTGTTGTAAGCTGGTTAAATCTTTCATCACTTTTTTCAGCTGTTTTTGGCTGTAGTTATATTGCCAAAATAAATACCAACAAGCTAAGGATGATGTTATTAGTCCTGCAATAAGAACAATATCTTTCAGAAGTGTATTTTTTCTCGGCAGACCAAATAAGACCAAATCTGTTGCTTTTAACGAGATCTTCCTTTGATGTGATCGGTTGACAATTCCAAGTTTCTGGAGCAAACTGTTGTTCGAAGTCATACACAGTCTTGGAAGGGATCTTCCGTCAATTCTGAATTTCCGGAAAACCTGACTATACTGCGGGAGTTCAACGTAGCTTGTAAGCCACTCTTCCACATCCGAAGTGGTCCAATTATGAACTCCTGTCACCTTGAAAAATAAATCAAGTAGGATTTTTTGAAATCAAACATCAAATAGTCAACAATTTATTTCACAAAATTCACTCAAAATTAAAAATTCAAATGGCTAAAATGCATTCATCAAACTCACCCATGATTAAAAAAAAATTAAAAATTGCAAAAATACAACTTAAGGTATTAAAATTAAAATTCAAAAAAAAAATCAAAGAGTATTCAAACTTAACTTCAAAAATCAAAGCTTGTCCGAATCAAAAGATGAAACAAAAGTGAATTGAACGAGACTGGCCGGTTCATGTACAAATAGCAGAGACCAATTTGGTCTTCGACAAATAGCAGAGACAAATTGGTCTTCGAAGACAGTTACCAATTGGAAACAAACACTCAAGAGAAAAAAATTATAGTTGCTTCGAAATGTTTGTCTTTTTGGTCTACGTGTGGGAGAGTGTTTAAACATAGCCCTCGTGAACTGATTACCAATTAACTCGGATATAACATTACATATTTATTTTTACTTTGATCGGTTTAGGTAGAAGAAGAAGACTTTTCCTTTTTATGTCAGAAGTTCTGAAAAATCAAAATAATTCCAAAGTTTTTCACAAGGAAATTTTTTCAAATGTTTTAATTACAGTGCAGATCACTATTATAAAAGTTTCAATATGATATATCATTCTTGCGACGTCGCTGATGGTATATGGACTCTCGTGCAAAAACAATTCCCGAATCAAAACTTCAGTCACACCTTCGATGTTCGGAACAAAAGCTGCAACAATTTATCTTATTTACCTTCTAAAACAAAGCATGTGGTAAATACCTTCGTTCGTAATCTGAAATCTCAAAAACTTGGTTTAAAAAGAAATTTTTGAAAAAAAAATTCTCATGATTTGCTCAAATAATTTTTCGGTGTTTCGTGTGTCAATTTTTATGTTTTTTAATTCGCGTAGTAAATATCTACAAAATATATTTCACGCCGCTATTTTTTTAAAACTTTTTGCAATTTCGATTTTTTGCCCAATTGCATTTCCCATTTGGGTAAATGAAATATTTTACTACTACTGCTACTAATCTTTGCACAAAACCAGGAAAATATTCTTGCAATACAAAAAAAATTAAACGCTCTTGTGGTCCAAAAAAATAAATAAACGCTCTTGCAATTCTCTCTTGCAAACTTACTTTCCAGTTGTCCCACAGTTCCTGCAGACTAATCAATGAGTCATGTTTGCTGTGTAGTGACTCATGCTTCTGCTTAGCCCCACTTCCCCCTTGCAACTCCTCGGCTATGAAGTCGCCGGTCTCTCTCGCGTCTAACTCTCCGTCTTTGTCGTCGTCTATCTGAGCGTGGAGCCACTCGAAGGATTGATACGAATCCTCTTCTGCGTCTGGGCTCCACTTTCGACTGACAGTTGTTCCTAAAAATCATTTCATTTCTTATTTGAGATTTTTTGCTTCGGTGGCCAAAATTTCTAATTCTCCAAACATAGCCGTCAGACTTTTGATAAGAGGTCAAAGAACTCAAGGAAACCGAAAAAACCATTGGTTCTATCTTGATGAAATGGTAGAACTTTAAAACCAAAACTTGCAACCCATGCGGCTCAAGAACAAATTTGAAAGCAACTCTTTTGCCGCACGAAGCAGGAAAAAAATTCCATTCGTAATCGAGCAACGAAGCTGTGCATAGCCCTGCAATAAAACAGACTACTACCTAATAACATTGAAAATTGAACATAAAATGGAATTATAAACTTTCTGAGATGGAATTGTCCATAAAGAGGCCATTTTTCCAGAGATGGTTGAAAGACGATGAATTGAGCTTTTTTTTCTTTTTCTAAGGATCCATGATATACTGACTAACACCTCGGAATTGAATCCAAAGGATCAGGGGTTCGATTCCCAACTGGAACCCATAATTATGCGTGTATAAAAGTATTTTGAACCTGGAAAGGAGCAAAAACATGGTCGTAAAGAAGGGAAAAGAGGTAGAGGGTAAAGCAGGATAGGAAGGGGAAATTAAAAAACCATCCAAACAAAAAAAATTATTTTTTCGTTAATAAGGCTTTCCAATTTTACTGTCTTAATCTACAGATGAAATACTTGGCCGCCAAAAATGCTAGACTAGAAAAATCATCAGACAAAACTTGAAAAACAAAAAGAGGTTTTGATGAATAAAATGCACAACAGGCTTCGGCACTCGAACCATACACTTATGTTGTCATTGTCGGGTACGCTACCTTTATGCCAATCGGTGAAAATCAGTGAACACATACTTGTACGGTACACCTATGCCAATCAGTGGACATATATAAACCTCCTAGGTTTTCATAAGTTCAACTAAACCAGTTTTACAGTAAAATCGAAAAAAAATCTTAAAAAAAATCCAATTTTTTGTAAGTGTAAGTACGACATGGAAAAACACTTTCGGATAACTCAAATCAAGCAAAAAAATCACGCAAAGAATGTCGAACAACAAAAATCTCCCAAATTCAATGGAATTAATTTAAATGCACAACAAAAAACTGCAGAACTGGAGCTTCGCGTCAATTGAGAACATTCAAACTACTGAACTTCAGAAACTATGATATTGAGACCTTTTGTAAGACTGCTCAATTAGACGGAGGCGGAGCAATGAGTAGAATATATAAATATCCCAATTTGATCAATATCACGTAACTCAATATTTTTATGTTGTGAGATTCTGATTTTATGACCGAATATAAATTTTCTATACATGCATCATGTCTTTATTCTGCCATTAGCCACAGATTAGCATGAACTATATATTCAATCTTAATAAAAAACTTGCCTGGACATAATGGCTCTAAATTTCTATCCTCAGCAGCGCAAGTTTCTCCAGTTTTCAAAACACCATCCAGTTCTGTTTGGGGCATAGAATATTCAGCTTCAGTTACTCCAGAAGATATGCTCTCGTCTTTCATAAGTGGTCCCACCATTTCTTTTTTAGCCATGGAATGTTGCACTTCGGAAGATATTGGGACGCAACAAAAAAGCCAGAACGTAAAAATTGATAAGCTAGAAAATCGCATTTCGATTTGAAGAAATATTTCTTGCGCTGTAATTGAACAGTTGGTCAGCCTATTTAACTATGACAAAAGAAAAGTTATTTTAATGTGACAACAGATTGATTTTCAATACAACTGAAGTGTTTTTGCTGGTCGAAACTGATTATTTTGACAAAACTCGAACAACCACACGTAAATCAAACTATAAAATGAAGTTAAATGAAACTATTGTCACCTAACTGGTTTGTTTGTTATTGCCGTAGCACAAATTATAATTGAAGCAACTTCCGTGTAAATACGAAAACTGAGAAAATAATCATTTGGCATGAATTTATAAGATATTTCTCTCAATCGATATGTTCTCAAATATGATCGTTATTGCTACAATCACTGCTTTTCAGCGATGCAATCAAGTTTCTATCAAAAACTTCGAAATATGGGAGACATTAAATTGATATTTATTGACCGATTATGAAAATCTGAGCCCATGTTATAAGTCCATTTGATATCGATAGCAGATAAATGATAAAAGCCCGATGTTCACGGGACATATAGTTTTCGAAATTGGCAAATATCTACTCATTATAACTGGATACTTGGTCACAATAATGGCCATGTACTTGTTTCTGAAATGAAACATCATTAAGCGTAAGCCTCAGGTTAAATGACGCAACAAACTTAATGTACCGAAACAAATGAACATGAGACCATTATTTTACCTGAAAAAATCTCAAAACAAGCGAAATACACTTCTAAGCAAATTTCGAAATCCGAAACAAACTCGTCATCGCCGACATATACATATTTTTTACGATGAATTTTAATTTAAAATTTAACAGATTAAATCATCGAACCGAGTAAAGATTAGCTAGATTACAACTTCGGTTCGGGCTGTAATTCATTTCGGAGAATTGGATTTTTGCGTATTTCAGCCCTACTAGCGTTTAACGCACCTTCGACAGCTCATGAAAAACCGCATATATTGGAAACAACATCTGCAAACTTTTAGTGTACTCTGACTGCACCGAATGACAGGGTTGGTAATTTCGATCTTTTAAATTTCTTTAATTCCCATTTTAAAAGCGTCATCTCGAAAACTTAATGGGCCTCTGGAGAAAATTGGAGGCCAGATTTGCAACAACTGATCGCCCCTGAGAGCACCCTACTATAGGGTTAGGAATCGAAAATTTTGTGAATTTTTTTAAACCTAAGTTTCCCGAAAAAAAATTTTTTAAAAAAACGTCTTATTGTGGAAAGTAAAAGGATTTGAGCATTCATATTAAGAGGCAAGATTTCAGACGCCTGGGTGTACGCTCACAATAAAGTTGTATCTTCATCAAGTTAGTAGTTTCAAATTTTTTGAATTTCCTTTTAGATAAGTTCTTCGCATGTGGTAAGATTTGCATTTCTTTATAGTACCCAGACAACACCGAACAATTATTTTAAACTTTCTGAAGTTTTCTGAAAAGTTTTGAAAAATCACAAAAAACGTCATATCTCGAAAACTACAAAGAATTGAGCAGTCATAGTTGGAGGCAATATTCGCAATCTTTGAGACTATTCTGACAGGACCTGACTACAGGGTTGGGAATTTCAGATTTTTAAAAACTAATAATAATTTAAGTTTTCTGAAAACTTTTCAAAAAAACACAAAAAACATCATATCTCGAAAACTACAAAGAATTGAGCAGTCATATTTGGAGGCAAGACTCACAATCTTTGAGAATACTCTGACAGGACCCGACTACAGGGTTGGGAGTTTCAGATTTTGCGGGAAAAAAATTAATATAAGTTTTGTGAAAATTTTCTGAAAAAATCACAAAAAACGTCATATCTCGATAACTACAAGGATTTGAAGTCATATTTGGATACAAGATTTGTAACTCCTTAGAGTACTCTGACAGCACCCAACTAAAGGGTTGGGAACTTCAAATTTTGTAAAATTTTTTGTTATTTGAAACTTTTGAAAAAATCTCAAAAATCGTCTTTATCTCGTTAACTAAAATGATTCGGGCATTCAAAATTGGAGACCAAATTCGCAACCTCTATTTCGATATTGGGCTGCTTAATTTAAACTCGGTGAAATAACCACTAACAACAAATAAGAAAATCGAAAAAAATTCTTAACCATTGCAGTATACGATATAGCTTAAACATGCAAAAATAATACGTTGAAAAAGCTTAAACATGGCGAGATAGTGAAGCCCGCATTTAAATATATAATAGACTATCAACTTTCAGCAAAAAATGCGCTAGTTCGGCTATTGCGTCTGACTTATTTTACGGTAAAGAGCCATAAAACTCAATGCAACTACATTTATAAAGTTACATCTTGCAAATCATCAGGATAAAATAACCTACAACATTCAAAAGCTTCACAAACAGCCAGGTTGCAATACGAACAAGATTGCTCGTATCAGGTCTCCAGTGTGTTGTTCGCTATGATTTTCCACGGGGTGTATGCAGCCATTTTTGCGGACCAAGTTTCAGGGTAATGATTTAGCCGCCAATGCATCTTGTTAGTTTTCATAGCTTAGTCATAAAAAAAAAGTTTTCATAGCTTAGTCAAATTGCTCCCAACTAGAAGTACTCAAAAACAATTTATGTACAATTCCTAGGATAACACTACGCTTGTACTGGGTTGATGCGCAGCTCCTACAGTTCAATTTAGCCCAGTATCTGTTAATTTTGATACCAATTGCAGGTTACCCTCTTATCTTGCTATACATTTTGTTCAAATCCAGGAACGGCATTAAACTTGTCTCTAATTGAAAACTTCGGACCCACTGACAGCATTTTTAGTTTATTAAGAAGTTAAATATCTTTTAATCTACTACTACTACTACTACTACTAGTCGAACTGAATAAAACTAATTTTTAAACATGTAAATAGATGATAGGCTATCGGACAATATTAAACGCATGTTTAGGTTGTTTCTCCAAAAAGCCTCTTTCCAAAGTCCATTTTGGTCAACATTTCCTGTCAATTTCAATGAAACTTTTGCATAGACCAAGAGCTACCATCTATGAAAATATCAACCTTTGGTTTAAATGACCTGACAATGTGATTAGGGTCTGAAAATCCCATATTGCTTCACCTGCAGTTTTGCATCGTAATTGCCATGGAATTACGCTGCAAAATTGCTATGGAATTACAACACGTGTTTCAACCGCTCTTTCATTACAAGGAAGACTTTCAGCTTTTCAATAAAACCAATTTTAGTAGAGATCGGTCCCAAGTCAGAACCAAGAAATAGGATATGAGCTTCACATTTGCCAGCAACAGGGTTCAAGGTATCGCGCAGAGCAAAGGGACGCAGGCCTCCGTTTTACTTGTTGAACGCGCTCAGATTTGCTCCAGCGAATTAGGGTGTAACTCTGTCTGGGACTTTATAGGAAAGAAGTAGGTTAACAAACTCAGTAAGCGCAGATTTCAGTTTCAAGGCGCAGATTTCAGATCAAGTTTATCACTTAAGCAGTCTTTCTCATGCTGGGCCGCAGACAAGTGGCACCTCATGCAGCTTCCGGCGCAACACTCATGGCGGCCCTGTAGACGTCATCTTCATTAATAGCTACGTTAACCTCAGCATTTTGCGGACATAATCTACTCTACATTTGTAATTTCGGGTGCTTCATTTAGTTTATCCAGTATTGTTGAAAACTAAATTAGAAAAGGGGCCCTTCTGTTTAGTTACGGTGAGTGCACAAGCTGGATATGGCCATAGCAGCGTTATAAAGATGCATATATATCAGCAAACTGTATCATTTTATCAATGAAGTCATATATCAGCATTAAATGCATCGTCGTAATGTTTATTTAACGAACGAGGAACGATTAGTTTGAGCTAACAAGTAGATTTTTAAAAATTCGCTCGAAAAGAAAGACACGTTACAACGTCGAAATTTCGCGCCAACTGAAAATTGCAAAAAGAAAACAGAACACGATAATTCGTTGAGAAGAGCAATTAACGGAAATTGTGTGATACTGATCGAGACTGGAAAAAAAAACAGTTTTACAAGACCATTCCGAGTTGTAACGATTAGGCCGCTACAATCGTTACAACCCAAATCCGGAAAATTATGAAGGGTGTTGGGACGGCGTGTCCAGCCTTCCTGAAAGAAATAAGAGCGTTATTTCCCCGGATTCCAGAATTCCGGAGGGGTCTCGGGTGGAGAACTCAAACTGTATTTTCTCAACTTCTCGTCATGTCCTGAATTAAAGTTTTATCAACTAAAATTGTTTTCAGACTATGAGAAGCTAGGAATTAAGGAAAAGGGTTGATCTATCTGCGATGGAGATGATGATTTTTATCTACTGAACGAATGTGCCAGTCGGTCATGTCTGGAAGTTTGAACTTGAGAGACACGAAAATACGTAATTTCGGATTAGAATTTTAATTTTCAAAATTTCGAATGGAGCCTGTCATGCTCAGTTTTCTCGTACCAACTGTAAACACAAAGTGAAACATCAGAACGACCGAATTTACAAGTGCTGGAAAATACTCAGTAAAAACAGCAGAAAATTGCTATTCGCAATTTCCAGATATAAAATAGGACACCAGTAGAGCTGTCTTATCCCGAAATAGGAGGAGAGATAATAAAAAGAAGAGAGAACAACTATTCGGAACAAACTAGAGTGAACCTTCAATGGAAAGGTGGACAGCTTGAGTGTCCCAATGGTTCATACAAAAACTCAAATTCTAGAGCCAGAACTTACTTCTGTTACCAAAACCGACCAGTATCAAATTTATTTGGTTATATTATCTGATTCTTGAGTTGCTTACCAATTTAATTACTCCCTGTACTCGAGTAAATCAACATGTGATTCCCCAATTTAATTTTCTCGAGTGTGTTTTATGATTGTTATGTTGAGATAAGGCGAGTTTTAGGTTGATCCATCTGAAATGGATCAAAGTTCTCTGTCCAATAAAAGGTAACTTAACGGATTGTTCTGACCCTGTTTTTAACAGCGTTCGCGTATTTTGGGTATTTTGAGACCTAAGTATGGGGACGTTCTTAATTCTAGAGTGGGGGGGATATTTTGGTAGTAGCCTTTAAGCTGTAACGGGTTCTAGTCTCATGTCGCAAGCGAACCGAATTGGCTCCGACCGTTCTTGAGGTAGATAAACACAAGAGATAGTGTCCCTGACTCTTGAGCCAATGGTTATAGGGCCTATTTTTCTTAAGCCTCATGTGTGACCGCAGTAGACGAAAGTTACATACTGTTTTTATGGCGCTCCTGGGTGTTTACAACATCAAGACCACGGAGTCGAACCCACTTGAGACAGCTTCGGGCTACATGCCCATTCTAGAGTACCGGTGGTACGGTTCGACAGGAACGTGCAAACCTTCCGGTTGTACCGTTATAGCTTTTTAAGAAAACTTGAGAAAACTTCCTGGTACGCTCTCCGAACGAGGCCTAGCTAACCGAGTAAGGGGGGTAACTAGGGAAACAAAAACAAGAAAAAAGTATAGAAAAAGGAACAAAAAACATAAAACGAGAAAACAGTGACTTTGATACCGGATCATTTGGATCAAACCTTTATATTAATTAAATAGTATACCCATACTGTTTTATAGGCCGATCGTTTCGATCAATCTAGCAATTTAAACCAGTGACTTCAATATGGTGCCTGAGTGGGGGGCGTTGTTAAGGGTTTTCAGATAGATTGCAACCTAGCCGGACCACTAGGAGACTTGACTGGAAGAGGTGACCAGTCGAGTGGTAAAGTGGTTCACAAGGATCGAACCGGACCACTAGGAGACTTGACTGGAAAGGGTGACCAGCCGAGTGGGAAAGTGGTTCACAAGGATCGAAACGGACCACTAGGAGTTTTGACGGGAAGAGGTGACCAGCCAAGTGGGAAAGTGGTGCTGCCGTCAAGTGCGGAACAGAGACAACCAGCACAGGATCAACACAAGAGGACGCACAGAGGTGTTCTTAAGTTGGGCAACGGGTATCGTTAGAATCCACATTACATTATAGGAAATAAGTGTAGAATTGGATAAGCGGAGTCCCATTATTTTGAGGAAGTTTTTGCACAAGCAGGCCTGGAAACAGGTCTACGGTTTTCTCTCGAGAGGTTTAGCACCAGGCGCTTAAGGGATTTTAAGGCTTAAGAGGGGGGCTAAAGAGGGGGGAGGTTAGAAGGGGGCTGGTTAAGTTGGAGGTTAGCGGTTATAAATTATGAAAAAGGGGGACACATTAGAGTAACTAATTGTTCGGCATCGTCGACTTAGTTACATTAGATATTTACACGCGTTGGTTATAGGAAGCGGATATCCAAAATTAGAATCAGGTTAAGGTAGGTACCCTGGTCGGATCGGTAGGGGGGGACGGACATAGACAGTTTTTGTGGTACCCCATAAGATCGCTAGCAGGGGGGAGGAAAACGCGTGGCAATCGCGTACCAGACATCAGTCAACCTTGAATTTCAGGAGAATTCACCCATCTGTTTTTGAAATTTTTTCCAGTTTAAATTTTTACGTTTTGGTGAAAATTTGTTGTTGGTATTTAACAAACAGGTGATCACAAGACACCTGCGGGGAAATTAGAGTTTGAAATAATCTGAAAGACTGGATTAGTATTTGGGTTTCGACCATTAAGATACGGATTTTGGGAAAATTTTTACTAGAGCTCAAGTGGTGGTAAAAGGTACAGTGGTTCAATAGTCCCTAAAACGAAGAAGAAGAGACCCGATATCCAGACACTCAGTGACGAGTCTTGGGACAGTACCGAAGAAGTCTTGGGACATTGCAGTCTGGGGACAGTCTTGGGGCAACACAGTCTTGGGATAGTCTTGGGACAGTGCAGCCTTGGGACAGTCTTGGACCAGAGCAGTCTTGGTACGAAACAGTCTTGGGACATTGGTCTTGGGACGTTGGTCTTGGGACAGTGGTCTTGGGACATTGGTCTTGGGCCATTGGTCTTGGGACAGTGGTCTTGGGACGTTGGTCTTGGGACAGTGGTCTTGGGACATTGGTCTTGGGCCATTGGTCTTGGGACAGTGGTCTTGGGACATTGGTCTTGGGCAATTGGTCTTGGGCCATTGGTCTTGGGACATTAGTCTTGGGACAGTGGTCTTCGGACATTGGCCTTGGGACATTGGTCTTGGGACAGTGGTCCTGGGACATTGGTCTTGGGACATTGGTCTTGGGCCATTGGTCTTGGGACATTGGTCTTGGGCCATTGGTCTTGGGCCATTGGTCTTGGGACATTAGTCTTGGGACAGTGGTCTTCGGACATTGGTCTTGGGACATTGGTCTTGGGACAGTGGTCTTGGGACACTAGTCTTGGGACAGTGGTCTTGGGACTTTGGTCTTGGGCCATTGGTCTTGGGACATTAGTCTTGGGACAATAGTCTTGGGACGTTGGTCTTGGGCCATTGGTCTTGGAACATTAGTCTTGGGACACTAGTCTTGGGACGTTGGTCTTGGGACATTGGTCTTGGGACGTTGGTCTTGGGACATTGGTCTTGGGACAGTGGTCTTGGGACATTGGTCTTGGGCCATTGGTCTTGGGCCATTGGTCTTGGGACATTAGTCTTGGGACAGTGGTCTTGGGACATTGGTCTTGGGACATTGGTCTTGGGACAGTGGTCTTGGGATATTGGCCTTGGGACATTATGTCTTGGGACAGTGGTCTTGGGACAGTGGTCTTGGGACAGTGGTCTTGGGACATTGGTCTTGGGCCATTGGTCTTGGGACATTAGTCTTGGGACACTTGTCTTGGGACGTTGGTCTTGGACCATTGGTCTTGGGACAGTGGTCTTGGGACATCGGTCTTGGGCCATTGGTCTTGGGACATTAGTCTTGGGACAGTGGTCTTGGGACATTGGTCTTGGGCCATTGGTCTTGGGACATTAGTCTTGGGACAATAGTCTTGGGACGTTGGTCTTGGGCCAATGGTCTTGGAACATTAGTCTTGGGACACTAGTCTTGGGACGTTGGTCTTGGGACAATGGTCTTGGGACGTTGATCTTGGGACATTGGTCTTGGGACACTAGTCTGGGGATACTAACAGGAAGTACTGGGACAACACTGAATAGTCTTGAGACGGTAGAGAGAAAGTCTTGGAACAGCATTAGGAAGGGGGTACTAAAAGAGTACTAAGTCAGGTTGAAGTAACCAATTGTAAAATCATATTCTCTATCCTATCCTAACATATAAAATTGTCAAGAGCTTAAGAAAAGTTGTTTTCAGCAAATCGTCGATTTATTTTTATAAAAATTTTTGTCAAAAGAGGTTTTAACTTTAGAGTAGACTTTTGTAGATAGTAATACTGTAAATAGTAACAATTGTAAATAATGAGGCGGAGCAGGGTACCGGTAGCTGAAAAAAGGTCTACCGAAGCGAAGACAAAGTATAACTCGTCGCTACGTAAAACAACATCAATGGGTCCGAAGGTAACAAAGGAGAACTTTTCAGTTAGTATGGTCAGCACGAGGAGTACCACGGAGAACAAAGCAAAAGAGGGCACGGATGGGGAACGGGTAGATCCCACCATCGAGATTGATCTAGAGACACCTGATCAAAGTGTGGATGAAGCAGGAAAGAAGAAGACAGAGTCAACTCCAATGCCTAATGCGGAAGAACCTAACCCGAATCCCATAGAGTTCTCACCGATAGACAACGTGGAAGACACAACAGGCAACACGCCAGAAACAGTGAAGGATGAGTCTCAAAAGAGAACGTCTTTTACTGAAAGATTAGCAATGATGGTCGGAATGAGATCGAAGGACGCAGCAGTGGAGAAGACGAAAGTCGAGAAAAGCAAAACATTCGGAACAGTATCCACGAGGACGACAGAGACCGATCAGAACGAGGGTCAGAGAAAATCGGGACCAGCGACCAACTACAGGACAACAACGGACCATGAAACGACAACTCTTGAGTTAAGCGACTTGATGGCGAAACTAGATCAGATAGATGAGAAACTGAAGCACAGCGAAGAGGATAGAAATGTGATAAGGAAGGAAATGAGACACAACAAACATGAGTACTTGGACAACTATTTCCATCTAGCGAGAGCGACGGAGGAAAAGCTTCAGAAGATGTCTGAGAAAGTAGAAACCACTGATGAAGAACGAGAGAAGAACATTAGAAAAGACATGTATGAAAAGAAGCGGCGATATGACGCAGTGAATTGCCAGTTAGGGAGTTTGGAAATGAGAATGGATACGATGAGTAGGGAACAGGCTGAGAGCTCAAGTGCAATACAGACAAAGCTAGACGCTATTTTGAGGAATTCGACACAACAAGACAGGCCAGCTGCAGAGAGGACACAAGGTAATAGAGTGGACTTCGTGGGGCCTCAAAGGAACAAACGACAGTCAACACCGTTACCAGCAACCCAGGAGGCCGCGATTACGGCACCGGTGGGCGCCAGGGCCATTATAAAAAATGGAACAGCGAACACAACCAGTGTTCCAGGGGACTCCACGACTCACAACAACGTGGGACCGGATGCCATGACATGGGCAAGCACCTGGGAAATGATGAACAGGACGCTAGAAGCCTTGGCCACAAGGAATACCGACTCGAGTGACAGAGGAAGCAACAAATCCAGGAAAACCTTCAAGAAACCGAAGGAGTTTAAAGATGATTCAGATGGATGCATTGACACTTGGGTAGAAGTCATGAGGTTGCACTTAGAACAAGACAACTTGAACGATGAGAGGCAAGCATGCACAGCGATACTGAGCAATCTGGAAGGCACGGCATTGAAATGCGTGGTTGCGAAGAAAGAAGAGGAACGCGACACAGCGGACAAAATCTTTGAAATATTGTTAAATAGATTCGGCTCAGGCATGAAGGGTCATCAAGCGATGATGCGATTTGAAAAAAGGAGACAAAGGGACGATGAATCGATAGACAGGTTCCTAGATGATCTTGAGAGCTTGAGAAGAAGGAGTGACCCGGAAGAATCTACCAATCGAAGGAATTTCAGCATCGCCTCAAAGTTCATTGATGGGGTAAAGAGTGATGACTTGAGAACGATGTTAGCAACGTACTATACATTGTCGAAAGACAGTGCACCAACTCCAGAAGAGCTGAGGCAGAAGTCAAGAGAGTACATGCTGATGAAACCCAAGAAATACTCGTACTCAGACAACAGGAACACACAAGGGGGGAGTCAGCCACAAAGGTCGTCATGGTACAAGCCCAGAGATGACATGGACAAACGCAGATCATATGCTAACTGCGGGTCAGCTGATCATCATGTGGCGGACTGCACGACATACAAACAGGGCATGAAGAGTTTGGGATATGCACCCGATGAGGAAGATATGAGTCAGATGGAAGAACACGAGTTCTATAGTGGCTTGATCATCAAAATAGGTGCAAGATGGGACACTGCAACCAAGATGTTCTTCTGCAACCAAGAGGGACACTTCAGGATGGACTGTCCGTTGTTTTGGGAAGCGGTCAAGAATCAGAGTCATCCAAAACTCAAGTTGGCGCTAGCAGCGGTGCAGAACCAGAGAAACAGACAAGGTGAATTTGAGACGAAAAACCTAGAAAGACCAAATGCGGAGCTACCGACAAAAACAGTGAAAGCTGTAACACAATGTAATAGTGCAGTAGAGGCCACGGCGAAGAACGCCCAAGAAATAGATTATGAGCAGGCGGCAGCGGAGGCCATCAACAAAGTGAAACAAGACCTAGCAGCGAAAGAAATAGAACAACGACTGAAGCAAGAAATCCAAAGACAGAAAATGAACGAAGCATTAAGTTGCTCACAAACAATACCAGAAGCTGCTGAGGGGTCGACAAAAAATGGAAACTGCAACACAGTAAAATTGGTTACAGGAAAGCCATTTGGCATAACAAATATTGGGGCAAGAATAATGTCAATAATCACTGTGGGCGGCCACGAAGTAACGAGAAACTTGAGCGAACCAAGTGACCAGACAATAATGCACATTGATGTGTACGCAGATTACCTGAGTAGTATAAGCCCACAAACGACTTCTAAAGCATTGAGAGCACTACTCACGAGAGGGGGTAGCAGGTCGGTACGTGTTGATAACAGGTACACAGAAGCTTATGGTCCACATGAAGTGATGCTAAATATAGATGGAATCAACATCTATACCAAAACAATGATAACATGTGATGAAGACCTAATTGGGCAAATCTACGTGGGAAAAGAAGAGTTGAAAGTGAGGTCGATTGGACACTGCGCCATGCTTGAAGAAGATGCGATGCACATCGAGACAGAGGCAGATGTGACAGGACACGTGCTAGACATAAGTGGCAAAAAGACTCAGTTACGTGGTCTACTTGATACGGGAGCAGTCTTGAGTGACATACCAATCGAAACTTGGGAACGAATGGGCTTCAACAAAGATGATTTGATAGATTCGAGAATACGGTTGTCAGCTGCAAACTAAGGGGCCCTGCGGGTGTTGGGCAGAACGCCGATAATAGCCCTCGATCTGGGGGAACGTAACCTGTGGATGAGCTTTCTTGTGGTAGAAAACCTAGATGAGTCTGACCAATTTATTTTAGGCAGAGACTTCAGCAGGAACTTTGATGTAGCGATTGATCTAAGCAACGCAATGTTCAGGATACGGAACCCGGATAGGAGGTGCGCAATCAAACCGGTAAATTTAATAATGGCAAATGAAACCAAAGCACCGGTATTCTTGAGTAGGAGGGTGAGGCTAAAGGCGAACGAGGCGGCGATTGTAAGCTTACGAATGAAAAATTACAATGAACTAAGTGACAACAAGCAGGTATGCGTAGTCCCAAATCCAAATAGTCAAAGTGCTGCTGTTTTAGGAAGATCCTTCTCGATTACGAAGAGCGGCCTCTGCGTGAGTGTCTTGTTGAATAACCTTGACATGCCAATCACGATACAGAGGGGGAGGAAAATGGGATATGCTTTACCTGTTAAAACTCGATATGAAATGACTGAAAATCATAAACAAAATGAAGTTGTTGATTGTCCCAATCATAGGGACAAAATTTGTATCTTGAGACGATTAAATAAAATAAAAGATTCATCAGGTCTTGTGAAGTCACTTAAGTCAGAGACGGACGATGGACTATCGAGCTGGTCGAATTTCCCGGAACGGCCCACATTAGACGAAATACAGGGTGATAAACCGGTTCTACCGGATATTGAACACTTAAGAGGCAAGTTCACGGACGAACAGCTCGAAGCCATCAAGGACGTACTAGAGCGGAACGAAGAAACTTTTTCAAGACATAAGGCAGACATCGGGTGTTGTAATTTTGTTGAGCATGAAATAGAACTTGAGGAAAACGCAATACCGCACAGGGAGGGGGCGAGGCGCATGACCCCACACAAATCGGATGCGTGTAGAAAGGAGATTGAAACGCTACTAGAGTATGACATGATAGAACCATCCAAATCACCGTGGGCGTGTGGAGTAGTGATGGCCAAAAAGATAGGCGATCAGTTGAGGTTTTGTTGTGACTTTCGATACCTGAACTCCGTCACGGTGAAGGATGCCTATCCCATACCTAGGATTGATGAGAGCCTCTCGAAGTTAGGTGATGCAAAATTTTTTACGACTCTTGATTTAGGCTCGGCTTTTTGGCAGGTACCACTGAGGAAGCAGGACAGGTAGTATAAGCCCACAAACGACTTCTAAAGCATTGAGAGCACTACTCACGAGAGGGGGTAGCAGGTCGGTACGTGTTGATAACAGGTACACAGAAGCTTATGGTCCACATGAAGTGATGCTAAATATAGATGGAATCAACATCTATACCAAAACAATGATAACATGTGATGAAGACCTAATTGGGCAAATCTACGTGGGAAAAGAAGAGTTGAAAGTGAGGTCGATTGGACACTGCGCCATGCTTGAAGAAGATGCGATGCACATCGAGACAGAGGCAGATGTGACAGGACACGTGCTAGACATAAGTGGCAAAAAGACTCAGTTACGTGGTCTACTTGATACGGGAGCAGTCTTGAGTGACATACCAATGAGCATGAAATAGAACTTGAGGAAAACGCAATACCGCACAGGGAGGGGGCGAGGCGCATGACCCCACACAAATCGGATGCGTGTAGAAAGGAGATTGAAACGCTACTAGAGTATGACATGATAGAACCATCCAAATCACCGTGGGCGTGTGGAGTAGTGATGGCCAAAAAGAAAGGCGATCAGTTGAGGTTTTGTTGTGACTTTCGATACCTGAACTCCGTCACGGTGAAGGATGCCTATCCCATACCTAGGATTGATGAGAGCCTCTCGAAGTTAGGTGATGCAAAATTTTTTACGACTCTTGATTTAGGCTCGGCTTTTTGGCAGGTACCACTGAGGAAGCAGGACAGGGACAATACAGGGTTTGCCTGCGAGTTGGGTCTGTTTCAATGGAAACGGATGCCGTTTGGACTTTGCAATGCCACAGCTACGTTTCAGCGGTTGATGGCACACGCACTGATAGGCGTGACGAAGAAGTACGGCAATCTGGTAATGTGCTATGTGGATGACGTGGTAATAGCGACACCCACACTAGAGGACCACATTGAGAGACTTGACGAAGTATTTGCGTGTATGAGGAGGTCGGGGCTGAAGTGCAAACCATCAAAGTGTGAGATACTCAAGGACTCGATAAAATACTTGGGCAGGATGGTGGACAAACACGGCATCAGACCAGATCCAGACGCGGTAAAGGCAGTTCTAATTTGGAAATCGCCGAAAACGGAACACCAATTGATGAGCTTTCTGGGTTTTGCAAATTACTATAGGGAACTCTTCAAAGGCTACGCAGACAAGGTTTATCCGATGCAACAGTTAATGAGGCACAAGGGCAAGAAGTTCACGTGGAATAACGCAGCAGAAGAGTCATTCCAGAGAATAAAGAAAGAGTTGTGCGAGGCACCAGTACTAGGGATGCCAACAGAGAAGGGAATGTACGTACTGGATACGGACGCGTCGGTAGTAGCGATATCTGGAATTCTCCACCAAGAACAAGAGTGGAACGGGAAGACAGTCTTGAGACCAATAGCGTACGGGAGCAAAGTCCTAAGTGACACGGAAATGAAGTACGGAGCACCGAAAGCAGAGATGTTCGCGGTGGTTACCTTTGTTGAGAAATATAGGGCATACCTAGGCAGTGAGTCATTCAAGTTGCGAGTCGACAACCGGGCACTAAGCTGGCTAAAGACGTACTCAATGGACCAAAGTTACATTGGGAGGTGGATAGTTCGCCTGGACGGATACAATAGGATAATTGAGCACAGAAAACGAGACAAACATCAAAATGCTGACAGCTTGAGCAAGAAGACGGAGTTCTACGAGAGACAAGAACAGAGGGAGGCAGACAGACCTGAGATCAAAGATGGCTTCTCCTTCATGGGCAAGGAAACGTATGACAGTCTTCCTCTTACGAGATGGTTGGACAAATCAGGCAAACCAATAGAAGGTCACCCCGAGTTACCAAAGGAAACTACGAAAAAAACAATCTTGAGAAAGAACCGAGGGATGCCGATAGGAATAATGCTCAAGTCAAAGATCGTGAGGGAGACGCTCAAAGCAAAAGGCTACGACCTCAACCAGGTAGAGACGGGGGAAGCACAAATAGACGAAGACTTAAAGGAGTTACTCGAGAGACTAGCAGATGATAAGCCCGTGATTCAAAAAAACTGTAAAGAGGAACCTGAGGTCACAATACTGCGAAAGAGCGGGACAGCTTGTGATAGAAATATCTCGAAGGTGACTAACCTTGATGGGAAGGAAGTGGTGCAGTCACTGGTTGAAAAGATCCCAGCTGAATTACTTGAACAGACTAAAGTCAGGAGAAAGAGAGTGGAATTCAAGGAAGAAGCTGAATACCTGGGACCAGGTCAAGAGTACGGGGAGCGGTCCACGTCCACGGAAGAAGAAAACACAGAAGAAGAAACCACTGAAGGAGAAAATTTGTCCGGGGAGTGTGAAATGTGGGATGAGGACTCGGAAGCGAGCAGTGACAATCAAGATAGTCTCTGCATGATATTGGCAGAAGAAAAGATTAGACACCACGACAGGGAACTACAAACAGATCCGTCCTCAGCAACCTTCAACTTGGACGTGCAGGAGATACGAGGTGGTGAAGAACTTGAAAGGATTGCAGTTTCGAGGAAGCCATTCAGGGAGCTATCATGCAATTCAAATGTGAGAACAAATCTGGTGCTGGAAGACGACATGAAGGTGGTAAGGAGGATAGTATGCGTGAAGCTGAATGACGACGTCCACAACCCTGGGGAGATGAATGGGCAGATCATGGCGCTGAAGGAACATGTCAAAGCGGGATATAGGCTGTCGGACCTGGTAAGAGCCCAGAAGAATGACAAGATGACAAGCAAACTCTCCAAATGGATCCAAACGGGGTCCAAGGAGAAAGGGGAACTTGAAGAAGACAGCTACAAGATCCTGAGCCAGTTCTACAAAGAGAGGAAGGAGTTACTCTATCACACGGCTGATGGGGTTGTAGCATGCAAGAGAAAAGAAGAAGACAAGATACTACACAAGCACAACCTCATCATACTACCACAATTATATTAGACAGAGGTGCTGTTCAGATCACATGATCAAATGGGGCACCAGGGGATAGACAAAGTGCAACAAAGAATACTTCACAGGTTCGATTGGCCAGGATTGAGGAAAGCCTGTGAGAGGTGGGTGAATGCATGCCTGGCATGTTTGCAAGTGAAAGACCCAAGGAAGATGGAATTCCCACTCAAGTCGGTGGAAAGCTCGGAATTTAATGAAGTGGTGCAAATAGACCATCAGAAGATCTGTATGACGGAGTCAGGGTATAACCAGATACTGGTTATAATTGATCACTTCACAAAGCTGGCAGAGGCGGTGCCGTGCCAAACAGCTTCGGCAGAGGAGACTTGTGACCACTTGATAACCCATTGGATATCAAGGTATGGTTGTCCAATGACTTTTCAGTCAGACAACGACAAAGCTTTTGTGGGGGACTTGACTAAGGAATTAATGAAGAGGTCACAGATAGCTCAAGCACACTCAACGACTTACCATCCTCAGACCAACGGGCTGGTAGAGAGACAGAATAGAACGTTAGTGAACATACTGAGGGTATACTGCTCTAGATACATGACGGACTGGGATAAGTATCTGCCTCAAGTCGTAGGGGCATACAACAGTACTCAACACTCAACGACGGGAATCAGTCCATTCATGATGTTGACAGGCAAAGAGAGAGCGATGCCCCTGACGTTCTTTTACCCGGAGTATGAAGGAAAGAGGACGTCGCCTCAAGCTTACGTGAAAGAGGCAATCAAGAGACAGCAGGAAATAAACGAGCTGTGCAGGAGGAACACTGCGCAGGCACAAATGAGACAGCGCAAGAAATATGATTAAAAAATATTACAGGCGAAGCCATATGAGGTGGGCCAGTATGTGTGGGTTTTCCAGAATGTGATACCGCCCAAAGGGACGAAGAAACTACTCAAGAAATGGAGAGGACCATTCATGATAACTGAAGTACATCAACAAGGACGGTTCTACCGCTTGGTAACTGGGCGAGCGGCACATTACGAGAACCTGAAGCCTCATGTCCCATCCCCAGAGGACTGGTGTATACCAAAAGACATGGAGGGACTAGAGTACCTACTGGTGGAACCAGCATGTGAAGTGAACGAGAAAGGCACCAGAGATAAAAATGATGGCAATGAGAACTTGAGTTTGGACGACAATGAAAAAATTGACACGGACTCTGAAGCGGAATCTTTTGTGGAAGAAGATTGGAACGATCCGGATCAAGGTGAGGTGCCGAAGTGGACAGAACCAGACTTTTCAATACCGGCGGGGACAAGGAGTGGCAATCGCAAACGCACAGGCATGAGGTACAACAGGTACGGGGACGATTTCCTGATCGACAAGATAAAGCCCGATGACCTAAGCGGAGAACTAATAAGTGTGGGCGAGCTGGCGGCAGATGGTGAATGGCAGATCATCGATGATAATGAACACTACCCACAGGAAGACTACTCGACGCCGGAGCGGTAGACGGATTTAGAACAGAGCGAGATAGAGAGGAGGGAAACTACGAACCTGAGGATATTAGAATGGATGCGCGATGTCAAGAACGGAAGCGAGGAAGGACAGATCATACAGCAAGTTGACATATCAGCGGGGAAGTACATGAAAACGGAGGATCCTCTTTTCGGCTGGACGGCAACAGACAGCCCGCTCGACATTCCGCCAGATAATTCAGAACCAGCATCATCGACGGGGACGTCGATAAATATTTTTGTCCGGGGAGTGGGGGTAGGACTTACCCACACCAAAAATTTGATGATAAAGAAACTCAGAGAAGTGAGAAAAAAGTGAGGACTGGAACTGGAAGGGGAGGAGGCCGAGCCTACCATAGGACGGAATTTCAAAACGAAGTTTGAAATACCAAACGAATACTCAGAGAATATCCTGATAACGGAGAGTGACTTCATTCTGTCAGACAGGACTAGCGCAATCTGTATCACGGCGGACATGAGTTTCAAAACAAGACTGGAAGCAGACTTCAAGAGAGAATACCAGAACGTGGAGTTTTTGTTTAGACAGAGACCGGGACTGGGAGGAATGGCCGCGCTTCCACCATCAGTAGCACAAGTCCCGGGCAAATACCTGTGCTTCCTAGTGACTAGGGTCAGTGACAGGAACACGATCGATCCTGAACACGTGATGTTGGCACTAATGAGACTACGAGACTTCATGATTGAAAGAGGGATAACAGAGGTCTCAATGCCGGTGTATGACCCAAACAGGGGGAAATTGAGCCCAAGGGAATTGTACGCTATCCTACACGTGGTCTTCGCAGAGACTGAGATAATGGTGCATCTTCACAAGAAATACTACTTGAGCATCGCCTGAGTCGGGTACGCGGGGGTCTCGAGGTGGGCATGAGGGAAGAATCTCGAGTTAGGTGTGGGGGTACAAAACAGGTAGAGAATTTTAGAGGTGATTGGCATGACAATTAACATTTTAAATGATTGATGGTGCTAAAACATAAAATGAATCTGCATGTTTTTGGAAAATTTCCAATTGAACTATTTTAAATAGGACGAAAAGGAAAGGGTTTTAACTATAATAGTAAAGGGGGTTTTTTAGGTTAGGAACACCGCCTGCTAGTCTAAAAATGGAGTGTTATTTTCAGATTGATTTGGTAAAGTCAAATTGACTACTCAACTGTATTCAATTGAAAAAAGAGAACACAAGTTGAACGACACCTCAAGAAGTAAGCTCAAGTTGCTCAGGTAATACTCAAGTTGCTCAGGTAATACTCAAGTTGCTCAGGTAATACTCAAGTTGCTCAGGTAATACTCAAGTTTCTCAGGTACAACTCAATGCTCAAGATCACTTGGAAATTACGGAAATGGCAGATCGATTCTGGAAGTCCATGCCATCGGCTTTGAAAAAACCCACACTTGACGAATTATACAGATGTCTAAGGGACCTGGATTATACTCAAGTGGATGAGAGAATGGCAATGATGTTGATGCCATCCTCCAGTTGGAGGATGAGGGCGAGTGTCGGGAGTCTGCGACAGAAGCAGTTTTTGAAGGTGGGCTACACCACCGATGGAATATCTAATCAAGAGCAAACCAGGTGGCTGTCTTGGAACGTGGATGGAGCAATAAGGGGATACCATTGATGTCTCGAGCACAGCAGACGGGGGAAGCGTATCCGGACGTCAGTATCATGAAGAGAGAGCTTGAGAGGACTCAGCGGGAGAGGAACAAGGCGAACCTCGACCGGGATCAAGCGGTGCTCGAGAGAGATCAGGCAAAAGTTGAAAGGGATCAAGCGCGGAGAGAACTGGACATGATGAGAGCTGATCAGCTACAGGCAGAAAGGGTGCGAGAGAATGCCGCCAATTGCGAGCAGCTGAAGTCAGAGCTTGAAAGGATCCAGCAACGACAACGCGAGCTCGACATGCAGAAAGGGGCTAGACCCAAAGAGCGGGTGGTGACCGGCTCAAGACCAGAGTCACGCATGGAGGTGGATGAAGACCCTAGGTCGAAGGGACGATTCAACCTCGATCGTGCTGCTCAAGAACATATGAATGAAGGGTTGGAGGTGTGGATACCGTCTCAATCAGCGTCCTCCCTGCGTGGTCTAGAGACACAAGCAATACGCCCGTTGATGGACGTCGCGCTGCCTGGATATACGCCAAGTTCGACCCCGGGCAGTAGTCAGGTGAGTGGTAGCTCGTCACGACTGAAAGAGTTGCACGAGTGGCTACAACTAAGGAATCGCGAGAGTCCGGCAAGAGTGGACTTGCCCTCGACGTGGGGGGAGCAACCTGTCAGGAGTGTGGTAATCTCGAGTTACAAAAAGAATACGGAAGTTAGATACCACAGGCACAATCGGATGGACTGGAGCACGGTGCAGAGGGACAGGAGAGATTGCTTCCATAACGCGGCTTGGGTGGAATACTTCACGCAGCCACGTGTGTCCGAGGGGGCGGTCCACCTGATCATAGGGGACAGCTTGTTGCGGGTGCTGACCCGGATCCAGTCCCATTGGCAAACGGGGATCTCGAGCTTCGCTGGAGCCGCGACGCCGCAGATGCTAGCGACACTTGAGATGCTAGGTATGGCAAGAGTATATATGGTGACTCTGATGGTCGGGACGAATGACGTGTCCATGGGGGAAGCAAGGAAGGTGACGAGGCTGCACGACAAGATGAGCTGCATTCTCGAGGAATTGCGAATTCAAATGGATCCGGCCATTCTTACGGTGTGCACCATCCCATACAACATAAAGGGACCAACATGCAATGGAGATGAACACAAAGGTGCGAAACCTGAATGAAATAATCAGGCTGATACACAAAAGAAGCGTCCTCCCCGTTGGGCTGTTGGACGTGGCCGAGCAAATGGAGCTATCTGCTTTCCCTGACGATGCATCTGCGGATGGGATTCATTTTGATAGGCCAGGAGGGGTGGAGTGGTTGAATGACGTCTTCCAAAGGCACATAAGCGCATTGGAGACAGAGTTGCTAGAGACGACACATTGCTGATTCTAGAGACAGTTCGAGGGATAGCCGAACCAAGTTGCCGGGCGCCGCGCCCATGGAGGCTGATGAGGCAACGTCATCAACTCCCCAGGGATCGATAATATCCTCAGTGGTGGTGGCGGAGAAGAAGAAGCCGGAGAGACCAGTGGAGACCAGCAGGTCGAAATATGTGGAGAAGGTCAAGGAGCTGGACCTGGAGGACCTGGAGTGCAGGCTAGAGTTAGCGAAAGCTTTGGGTCTTGAGCAGGTGTCGCACGAAGACTTGGGTAGACTCCAGTGCGTGGACTGGCTGAAGGCTCACGAGACACACTTCTCGAGAACCAAAATGACGGAGACGGCGGACCTGACTGGGATTCCCATAAAATCGGTGATGGGACCTATCAACTATAGACCTCTCAAGTCATTAGGGAGTCCGCGATTCGTGGTGGAGCCTCCCAAACACCGAACCAGCATTGCCAGGATTAGGGTGGCCACTCCAGCACAGTTGAGGGTGGTGGACAAGCTGATGGATCCGAGAGAGATGGAATTACCAGACGCCGCGTATGAAGGTACGAAACTGGCCAACGATCCCAGATACGGGAAGCCCTGCGGGAATACGCAGCTGGCCAAAACCTTAGCTGTTTATGACAGGGCAGACCCTGCCGCAGCGAGGGTGGTCATCGTGGCGGGATCGGACTTTGAGGGAAGGTGCCAAATTGTTTTGGCCGGAAACTCTGATATACTCATTGCCGGGAGCGGAGCTAAATCAGATGATAACCCTGGTGGTGGCAATAAAATCGGAGATGCCTTGCGAGCCTGAGCTACTGCTGTTTGCAGGAATGAACGATCACTTGCAAGCGACGGGGTTTCTTGAGCAGCTCAAGGGTGATGAACCTACTACGAAGAAGTCCTGGGAAGCCATCCAGACATTATTTGCAGCCATGAATGAAGTACAAGAGAACGTTGCCTCACGATTTGGCTCCAAGACGAAAGTGGCGTTCACGACGTCCCCCGGCTACGCGAGCATGCCTCCCGCTCTGCAATTTATGTATGCGATCTTGATCTTGATAGCAGAAGGGAATGGATGGCGTATTCTGATGGCAGCTCCCAATCGGGAGCTGGAGCCTACAAACTTGAGACTTCGCAGGTCGGAGCTCGCGGCGGCGTGGGCGGATGTGTCCCACGCGTTGAGGGGCTTTCACGAGTTGGCCGACATCCTGATTGTGTTGGACGAGGTCCTCTTGCTGGAGATATCTAACCTCGCTAGGCAACTCAAGCTCAGTCCGATTATAGGGGACGATCATCCAGTGGTGACTCACCTGACGGCCAGTCTGTGGTTTCGAAACATAGAGGTGACCATCACAAGCTCCACCAGTAAATCTAGAGGGCCAAGCAACGAGAGGAAGAACGTGGCCGCATCGGAGAAGCAGCTGGAGTCGATGGTGTATCAACTGACACAAGAGGGAGGCAGGTGGCCCTTCCTGACACCAAGGCTGGAGAACGCCACGGAGAAGACAAGAGAAGATGCTCCGCTTCTGGTGAAGCAGATCTGGGATTTTCTTGAGGAGCAGCTGGGAGTGGCCGAGAAAAGGGAAATGACGGTTGGCAGGTTCGTCACAGCAGCCAACGAAGTCACGATTGGAGGATTCTGGAGGGAGCACGCAAGGGGTGAGCTGAGGACGAGGAGGGATCATGAGATTCTTGAGTTCTTGAGTCCTTGTTGGGGAAAGGAGTTCCTGGCCGGAGTGTATAGCGCGAAAGAGACCATCTTTAAAGCCTTCATACAGGAAGTATTGAATCTGCCCATCAGTCTGTTGCTGGCACTGTACCTGGTTTACCCAAGGTACCTGTTTAATATGGGCCCAGCATACATGTTCAGTCGGGGCGTGGACACCCTCCGGATAGACGGGTACTTGACATTGGTGCTTCTTACCCACGGGGAACTGGTGTCATTTCACCGACTGATGAAATACGGAGAGCCTCTGTCGATGGGAAGAACACACTCGAGTATTGACACCTACTCGTATAAGTGTGCTGCCGGGCTAAAGACGCTGCTGATACAGTACCTACTGATGCAGAAACGGCACCTGACTGGTGAAGAAAAGAGCCCGAAGACAAGAGAGGAGTGGAGGAAAGTGAATTGGGGCATGCCTCTATTGATGGATCTATGCCTGGTCACGAGATCGGACCCCATGGGGATGATCCGGGGGCTAGGGGAGGTCGTAACCTGTATCTATGGACCGGCCGTCACGTTCGCGTTTCCAGATCCTCTGGTGAAAGCTTATCGACACTCAGTGACCCACGTGAGCCTCATAAGCATACTAGATGGGACGACACTTAATTGGTGTCAGCAGGAGGTGCTAAGGGCGCAGATGAGCAACACGGTGCTCTTCGGAAAGGTGAAGGATCCGGAGTTGGTGGTATACAGTTTTCGAGGACAACTGCAGTGCAGGATGGGAGGCAAGCGCGAAGGCCTCATCAAAACTTATCCTAAGTTTTGGAACCTAAACCCCCTGACAGCAAGTGGACAAGAGATCTTGAGAATTCCCGCATGGAAGAAAAGCTTCGAGCTAGTGAAAAGGGAGTTAGAGGCGATATTGGAGAAGGAAGTCCTGCCAGCAAGCATTCCCGAATTTCCGACAGTGAGGAGAATGACCCTGGGGATGAACAGCTCCCTGGTGGTCCCATCCCTTTTCACGAGAGCAGCAACCGAAGAACAGCAGAAGGAGTTCATCGACGACTGGGATCCTCTCTTCATCGGCTACTCTGCAGCGATTTATTTTCATACCAGCGATGCGAAGATAAGTTCATGGACAACTGAAGCCAAGAAAATGAGAAAGTCGATGCCCCCGAAATTCGAGGTGCGAGATGCCTTGAGAACACTTGAGCGGGCAGGTCTAGAGAACCAGTTGCCGGTGTGTGACGATGGCAGGATGATAGTGAATGAAGGGCATATCGCACTGAAAGCAGACGATATGCTGTTTGCCACAAGGAAGTACCGGGCACCTTACGGACTAGAGCAGTTGGAAAGGAGACAGGAGGGAAAGGAGCTGGATGCAGCAGGCCCATTGCATGTGGCCCTGACAGAGTATAAGGAAACGGGTCCAGCTACACCATCACCCCTATCAGTGGACACCCCTGGGGATAAAAGGAGTGGTCCCGTAGAAGATCGATTCAGAAGGATTCTTGAGAGAAAAGAAGCAGAATCGGGGGAGGAGAGCATGGATGAGACTGTCAGTGAGGCAGGAGAGGATATGGAGGTGGGAAATACCCCGGAGCAGAAGCCATCAGAGGAAGAGTTCACCACGCAAGAACTCTTGAAAGATCTGAGTGGAGAAAACTGGGCAGACACCCCCACGCTACCTTTGACCTCATTTCCCCGCAAGAACCTAGAGTTGCCACTAGGATCCCAACATGGGAATGATCTTCCTGAGTGCGGAGAAAAGGGAGAAGAACACCTTCGAGGGAAACAGGGATGCCTTCCTAGGTACTCTGGATGCGGATGCTTGGCGAAGATTCTTGAGCGATTTTAATCGAGAAGTGGACGACGACACCACATTGGACGATTTCAAGGAGGAGCTGTGGGACACGGTGGCGAAGTTCGGAGAACCTCTCCTGATGGGGACAGGTCTGGAGGAGAAAGCCAGAGGAGAGCTGCTGAGCAAGATGGTCGAGTTGAGGAAGGCACCACGAAAGACCAGAGAAGACAAATGTAAAGACAGCTCTACTCCGAAACAAAAAACTGACAAAAAAATAATTGAACATGTAAGGGGGGATAAGGTCGGAACTAGTAAAATATTTAAAAGTACTAATATCCTTAAGGCTCGAGCAGGGGGGAGGCAAGAGTTGGAAGGGTTGGACGGAGACAAGGAAGTCAAATCAGTGATGATAACGACAACGTCCCCGAGTAAAGACGTGAGGTCTCGCAAGAGGAAGAGAGACGTGGAGGGATTGGGAAGTCCTTCAGCGGATGCGGTATCGGAGAAGAACTTGAGAGAGACGGCCCCCATGGTTCTGGCACGATGGAAGACGGCAGCCTACAAGAGTAGCTACGAGCCGAGGAAACTGCTCGACGTAGAAAAGGAGATGGAGATCCCCACCAGTTCAGCAACGGAAGAAGACTTCAAACCTCAGAGGATAAAATTGAAGCGAGGTTCGACGAGCGGGCAGACCTGGGAGGTGGACGTCTGCAAAGAATGGGTCTCAAATGAACACCAGGCTACCGGGAAGCAAGTGACTAGCGACCCTCTTGAGAAAAATAAAACGAGGAACACCGCCCGACCGTGGTTGGTGGCCTTGGAAACATTGCAGGAATTGGAAGACTGTCTGAAGAAGCTCGACAGTGGAGTGTCACGCAAACGACGCAACTGGGCTACCCAGCAGAAGGCTGGTATCAATAAATTAGAATTGGGGAGCCAACTGAAGAGAACTTGGCAGAACTTGTTAAAGGATCATTTTGAAGAAGCGATGAGAACATCATCATCGGCATCGCCGTTGATGGCGAATCCCTTTATTAGGACAGCAGGACAACTGATGTTCGCGTGGAGCCTGCTGGGAATAGAGTTAGAGACACTGACTTCGTAAGACAAATTGAAGTTGGGAGGCAAGAACCTAGAGGTATATCGAATGCTGATGCAGCACGTTGCTAGGGACAACTCAGGCTTGAGCCTGGCAAGGAGGAAGGATGCTACCTGCTTCTTGAGATGGACAATGTCGATGATGACTGACAGACTGACAGCACCATCCTAGCAGGTCACCAGAGAGCAATTGGAAGCAAGACGCTGGAAAGGAGAGTCTCCAGAGTCATCTTGAATGTGTACCAGAGTACTGGGATAGAAAAGGAAGATGGTTCTAGGCAATTTCTAGAGAGCCACAGGAAGTTGGATGAGATACGGAGATTCTACAACAAGAAGTTCCAGGAGAAACACGACGTTCACCGTAACTTGGCTTCTTCAGGAGAGTACTCGAAACCCAACAAGAAGGGAGAGTATCAGTATGTGTCAGGAGTGATGGGGATGGCATACAACCCTTTCCTAGACTTAGAAGCTGGAGGTGCCCACAGGAACTATGAGGTGGCGGAGCTGCTGAAGTTCTGGATAGAGAAGATAATGGAGATAGACCCTGTGGAAAGAGAGAGACCTAGTCTGGGTTTGATTCTCGAGAGAACACCGGAAGTAATAAGTGTGCCACGCTCAAGTAAAAGAGTAGAACTAAGAATGGGTAACGGGAACGGCATGTTGACCACGAATCTGGGAGTGGTGTGGAAGTTGCTCAGGCCCTCTTGGTGTCCACATCCCCATGCGAGCCTGATCGAGGAAGTCACTGAGCGAGTGAGATTGGCGCCGACAGAGGATGAAGATTTAGCGACCTTCAGTATAGTACATAGACTGATCCTGCCTCAGATGAAGGAGTCAAGTGAGATGACGAGCGGAACAGGGTCGGTAAAGAAGATGGAGCCGGGCAGTTGTCTTGACTCGACGTGTGGGAATGGCGAGCACACCTGTGATGGACGATCGTGCATCAGGATACAGTCTTTCCAGAAAGAAGACCTAGTCACCTGGTTTGAAGATATCACCGAAAGGGAGAAGAGTGAGATACAGATAGTGGCTGAGTGTTACGCGAGTACCACTGTGAACCTAGGAACAGCTCTGGGGTTCTTCTCAAGAATGTGTAGTCTCCAGTCACTGGAGAGGCTAGAGTCAGAACACCACTTGGTGACCGCGTTGAGCGCTGCAAATGACCCAGAAACACATCAAGAGTTGGAAGGTTGGACTCGAATCGGATATGGGATTTCCCATGAGCGAGGCCTATGGACTGCCTCTAAATGCGAAGTCCCTAGTGGGGTCAGTGATGGCCAACCTATGTGGCAGCCACTATCCATTACACATGGCGATGGTTGAAGTGTCCAGCCAGAGGGTTTTGATAGACAAAGCCTTCTCAGTGCCCAAATGTGTAAGACTAGCTCGGATGTCACATCATTCACACAAGCTGTTGAGGAAGATCCGAGGGACAATGGCTAAAGAACAAGGGGACGACTTGAGTGAAATCTGGGGTGAAGAACTTCTAAGCTTGGAGAACGAAAATACAAGTGACCTCGAGAGACAAAACGTGATTGGGAAACCCATGGTAAGTGCCCCAAACTTGGAAGAAGTCGACGTGATACACGAGAAGGTGAAGGAACTTGAGCCTCTCCTAGAAGCCTCGGGAGAACGCAATCTTAGGAGCATCGACCTCACACACGGGGTTTGTCCATGCCACTGTCTGGCGCAGACAGTGTGGTACCCAGACCAAGCCAATCTCTGCCTGATCTGGGATGTAGAAGAAATCAGGTCGTTGGGATTAATCGAGCATCAACAAAAAGTGACCATCTTGGTGGTGAGCACAATGCTGGCTCTACGATGGATGGAAGAAAACATAGCAAAGTATCGAGAATCGAAGACGCCAACAGCAGAGTCGATTCATGCGATAGATTACAGCAGGAGACTTGAGTTGTTCGAGACAGCATGCAAAGTGTTCGCTATACCAATGGAGGTCAGACACGTGTGGAGTCGCTTGAGATTCTTTCCTTGGTTTCGTGCGACGTTAACATCCTGGTTATATGTGGTGACGAAGGATCACATGAGGAAACACCAAAAGGAATATCGACAATTCCAGGCCGAGATAGGACCAGATGCCTTCAAAAGACCTCTGCTGACCCATCGAAATGCGATCACGACGGGGTGGAAAAGAGTGGGTAGAGTATCCAGAGACAACACTAGAGCGAGGGAGTCAATACCGGAGGAGGACCTGGCGAAGAATGTAAGCCTGAGTCTTCACAATTCCTTCTGTTTGAACCGGGAGTCGAAGGTGAAGAGCTTACCGAATCAAGCGAAGAGATTGCAAGAGCAAAAGGAATGGATGCGATCCTATGAGCAGCTGAAGGCTTGGGAGGAGATTGTGATCAGCTCCGATGACGAAGATGCACTATTGGAACAGATCACAGAGTCAAAAATATCTGGATCGGGTACCTCGAGCGCGAAGAACACAAGGTGAGCCGGTGGCTCAAAAGGAAAAGTCTAGAGTCTTGAGAGGGAGGGGGCTTGAGGGTGAACTCGGATGAAATCTGGGTTCACGAAAAAGAAATTTTAACAAATAAGATATTGTTATTAATATGCTAGATCTATTATATAAATCAAAATGCTGCATGACAATTTCCTGATTGAATAGGACAAACGAAATTTTAAATCACCAGCTTAAAAAGCGGGAATTCATAAGGTGCAGGTGTGTGCATATTTTGATTGCTGTTTAGCGATAGTGTGAAAATTTTATATGGTCGTGAATTTTGGAAGGTAGATAAACTTAAGTCTGCTGCAAACTTCTGTAAATGACCACTGGCACTGTAACTTGAGTGACACTCGGGCTTCTGGGGATTCACTGACAAAGACAGCACGCGACGAGGACATCGATCTTGAGTCCGGGGAGTATGTGCCAGTCGGTCATGTCTGGAAGTTTGACCTTGAGAGACACGAAAATACGTAATTTTGGAGTGGAATTTTAATTTTCAAAATTTCGAATGGAGCCTGTCATGTTCAGTTTTCTCGTACCAACTGAAAACACAAAGTGAAAAATCAGAACGACCGAATTTACAAGTGCGGGAAAATACTCAAGAAAAACAGCAGAAAATTGCTATTCGCAATTTCCAGATATAAAATAGGACACGAGTAGAGCTGTCTTATCCCGAAATAGGAGGAGAGATAATAAAAAGAAGAGAGAACAACTATTCGGAACAAACTAGAGTGAACCTTCAAAGGAAAGGTGGACAGCTTGATTGTCCCAATTGTTCATACAAAAACTCAAATTCTAGAGCCAGAACTTACTTCTGTTACCAAAACTGACCAGTATCAAATTTATTTGGTTTTATTATCTGATTCTTGAGTTGCTTACCAATTTAATTACTCCCTGTACTCGAGTACATCAACATGTGATTCCCCAATTTAATTTTCTCGAGTGTGTTTTATGATTGTTATGTTGAGATAAGGCGAGTTTTAGGTTGATCCATCTGAAATGGATCAAAGTTCCACTGTCCAATAAAAAGTAACTTAACGGATTGTTCCGACCCTGTTTTTAACAGCGTTCGCGTATTTTGGGTATTTTGAGACCTAAGTATGGGGACGTTCTTATTTTCTAGAGTGGGGGGGATATTTTAGTAGTAGCCTTTAAGCTGTAACGGGTTCTAGTCTCATGTCGCAAGCGAACCGAATTGGCTCCGACCGTTCATGAGGTAGAAAAACACAAGAGATAGTGTCCCTGACTCTTGAGCCAATGGTTATAGGGCCTATTTTTCTTAAGCCTCATATGTGACCGAAGTAGGCGACTGTTACAGAAAACAATATTATATACGAAATTTAGAATGTAAATTCAAACGTTTTCGCATATTTTGTGCATCATCAGGATTAAATAATTTTTATAATATTTAAAAAACCATCAACGATCTGAAAGTGAGAAACATGTCTAAAAAGGGCTCTAAAATTTTTTAACCTTTCAAATTTAATTAACTGTAATTACATAATAAAAAGGGTTATCATGAATAATATTTTCCTGCAAACTTCTGAGATTTTTAGTTTTGTGTTCTTCCATGGTTATAAAATTTTGATTTGGGAATATTTTCGATTCTGACATGTCAATTTTTTAACTTTTGGTCATGTTATGCATAGAATATAATTTT
>NC_087071.1:7051729-7213167 GCF_963678635.1 Symsagittifera roscoffensis
AAAAGGGAAGGCTAAAGGCACAGCAAAACCTTAATCGAGCCGAAGTTTAGGCCAGCGATAAGACCCTTCACCGTTATGTGTGAATTGTCAAATAAGAGGCTTAACTTCAATCCGGAAGGGTCTAGGAAAGTAGTACATACCCTTCCTAGTTAATTGAAAAAGCAATATTGCATCGGAGAACGTATCCGGAGGGGTATAGGTTGAAAGAAGGAAATCTCCGAAAAGCTACTTTTTACAAAACCGGAGGGTTCCCAATCCGGAGGGGGTCAAAATTTTTTCAAGTTAGGGAGGGGTCCGAATCCGGAGGGGTCTTTATAGTTGCTATTTCGGAGGGTTCCCAATCCGGAGGGGTTTAGATTCTATTAGTCCGGAAGGGTCCTATTTGTGCCACTCCGGAGGGGTATTTTTTTATTAAAGGGACTTAGGTAGGCGAAAGAAAGACTAAAAAAGTGAGAGGTATTAGATTATTAGCACACAGGCTAGGTATCAGTGACTGCACTGGTAACTTGCCTTTCAAAAAGAACAAGACCAAAACAAAACAGCTCCGAACTCGGATATTCGCGACGCTAAGTCTAAATTAAAAAGAGCGTGATTCATTGGTGTGGATTGTAAACATAATACGTTTTTGGGAAAAGTGACTGCCCCTGAGGATTTTAGTAAGTCTAGCTCGGGCAGTCCGAAGGCAGATAGGTAACACAGTACTCGGTGGGTGCAATAGACGCCCACTTGAGAAAATAACTGCCTTCAAAGTTTTGTCTGTTTGGTGCAGCACCGAGCAGGGAAAGCTTTTTCTTTAAAAGACAGGTTCGACTATTGTACTGTGACTGACTAAGAGTACATTACACATACGTTTTTTTTTCATAGAGGTATTCATATTCTGACATTAAGTATATATATTTTGTTTTTGATTTTAAATCAACGTAAACTGTGCTTGATTGGGTAGTGAGTACACTATCTTTTAAATTGACTGAAAACATTCATATTGTGCTAGTTTTTAAATCTTACGACCGATAATCGGTTAGTGTGAATAAATTTTATACAAACTGAAATCTGATAACATACAGGGATTCGTGGTCACTATTTAATAGAATCTTGTGAAATTTATTGTGTTGTGTCATTATTATTGTTAATAAAACTATAAGGTCTCTAGCAATCGAGTTAAGTGTAAGGCATTAAAAAGTGACAAATAGAGAATGAGTCTAGACAAGTCAAGGATACCAAAACGAGGTAATAGCTCTAGGAAATTCATACCTGAAAAGCAAAGAAAAACGATGACAGATCCTTTTGTGGATTAGATCAGGCGATCCCGGTCTGGTAAAGAGGAGACTGTTTCAGGCAGAATGGTTGAAACGAGAAGTCAGAAGACCTCAGAAGAGCGAAAAGAACTGTTAGAAGTGGAGGTCATTACGGACCATACCATGAACGACAACCAGGAAGTAAATGGACTAGAAGGGAGAGGCAGAAGGCTGGCGAGTGAATCTACTCCGGTAGAACAAGGCCATGATTTTGCCACTTCCACCGGGACGCTGGATCGAGAAGAGATGTCGGAACTGTCCGACATCTCAACTGAAGTAGCGGCGACTAGAAGATCTCCGACAGACAACACTATGATGGCAGGCGGAACTGGGAAACAAACAACGTCATCATCATTCTCAGAAAGAATGAAGAACACCTTCGGAAACATCTTTCCATTCAGCATGGGAGGAGGAGCAGGAAACGACGGTGAGTCCCAGGAGGAAGAGGATGAAGAGGAGCAAGGGGACTTTGGATCTCAAGTCAGCCTCAATTGTTCGATCCAGGAGAATGAGGCACACGTCGGAAGAGATACTGGAGCCATGGACAAATTTGGTGTAGTGATAACGATAAGCAAAGAGACAAACACACCGGGCCAGTCAAAAGACTTCGCGATTAGGACAAGTTCAGAGCCACAACCTGGAGAGAGTAGAACCAGAGGGCTAGGCTACGCGTTAGTGGATCCTGAAATAGATAATGACAAGACGTTGAAGCAGAGAGTCAAGGCCCGGATCTCGACCAGCACGAAGCTACCTGGGACCGACAGGGTTACACCACCACTAGTGACGCCACTCCTGGATAACGGGGCAGCACTAGAGGAAGCCTTGAACAACATAGTGGACAGTTTAGGAGAACAAAACGAGCAGATGTCAATAAGGATGAGTGAACTAGAAAGAGCAGTTCACATTGAAAGAGAAAGTCTGCGGGAAGAAATAAACCGCAACAGACAAGAAGTTGGCAGGAGCGAAAAACGCTTGAAAGAAAGAACGGACAAACATATGACGAGGAACTTGTCGCGAATGACAAGAGAGGCGGAACAGAGAGAGTTACGCTTAAGAGCCGACATGGAGAAGTTAAGAATTCAGCAAGAGCAGTCTCTTGGGACTCTTGACACAAAGATAGACGCGATGACGGAGAGGCGAACTCAAGCTATCATGGATAGGTTGGACGGGCTACTAAGCAGCAAAAGTGGACCAAAAGAAGGAGAGCCGAACTCGGGATGTCCCAGCAGGGAACCGAGGGTGAACTTCAATGAACATCAAAAGGGGAAAACGTATGGATCCACTAGAGGCAGGGGCAGTTCATCAGGCTATGCCACAAGGGGCAATGGAGCATGGGGCCCGAACAGTAGAGCAAGTTCAACGGGGAACAGACAAACCTCTAACGAACGACCAACGCAAGGCACACATGCGACTGGGAGAAGTGATTCCGGCAACAGGGGGCATGCAAGCCCGCGAGGAGTCATGTGGGCCAAGCGGGAAACGCTCACGGTGATTCAGATTGCAGGGATGCACCGCACACAGAGCCTTCGACGAGGTGTGAGGACACTCAAGCGGGACACTCAAGGGATGCTACGGCAATGGCCACAGCATTTGAACCCCTAAATAGGTCTTTGGAGACATTCCTGACAAGGTTATCTAGAACCAATGAACGCAGTGAGAAGTCCAGAAGAGTCTTTAAGAAACCAAGATGTTACAAAGACAAATCTGATGGCTGTATTGATACCTGGATAGAGGTAATGAAGTTGCATTTCGAGGAAGAGGACTTGTCGGAGAGACAGGAATGCAGTGCGCTCACCAGCAACTTGGAAGGGACAGCCCTGAACTGTGTCATGGCCAAGGAGCAATATCAACGTAACACTGCAGAGAAAATCTTCGAAATCTTGTTAAACCGTTTCGGATCAGGGGTGCAGGGGCACCAGGCGATGATGCGCTTTGAGAAACGGAGGCAACGAGAAGATGAAACGATAGACAAGTTTCTCGATGATTTGGAAATGCTGAGAAGACGCAGCCAACCGGACGAATCAAACCGAAGGATGAACTTGGCCGTAGCCTCAAAATTCATCGATGGTGTGAAGAATGATGAACATCGTACGATGCTAGCAACGCATTACACGCCACTTTCAACCAATGCGCCAACCCCGGAGGAGTTGAGGCTCAAATCAAAAGAGTATCTTTTGTTGAAACCTCCTTCGAGATCTGGATATTACAAGAACAATTATGGAAATTTTAACAACGCACCAGCAAACCAAGGGAACAATTGGTACAAACCGAGGGATGATATGGACAAGAGACGCTCTTGTGCTAATTGCAGTTCAACGGACCATCATGTGTCAGCATGCCCAGCTTACAAACAAGGCATGAAAGCAATAGGCTTTAGCCTCGAGGACGAAGATGCGTCGGAGTTGGACCATGAGGATTTCATGAGAGGAGTAATTCGGCCCGAGGTGTTTCTTTTGCAACTTGGAAGGTCATTTTAAATCAGATTGTCCGCAATTCTGGGATGCAGTGGCAGACATCAAGCATCCAAGACATGAAGAAGCTTTGTCAGGAGTGAAAGCCAGCAAGGCTCGACTTTTGAGTGAGGCGGAGGCACGCAGAAAGGATAAACCTCAAGAGCTGGCGGCAAAGAAAATGCAAGCGGTATTAGAGGAGACACGTGAGCCGGAACCGGCAACTGCGGCTGATGGCTTCAAGATCGATTATAAGGCAGCCGCAAGGGATGCTCTAAATAGAGTACAACACTAATTGTTGACGAAAGAGATCGAACAAAAAGTGAAACTTGAACTGGAAAATGAGAAGCTTCAGGAGCAACTGAATACCTTCGAAGCAACGGAGTTCGAAGAGACGAAAGCATCAAGCAGTTTAGACATGAAACTTAAAGTGATCTCCGGTAAGAGGTTCGGCATGGTGCCGCAAGGAAATAAGATACAGTCGATTATCTCAGTGGCTGGACACCAGGTAATAAGAAATCTGAGTGAACCATCCGAGTTCACTTTAATGCATTTGGACACATATGCAGATTATCTGAGGCAGGTGGAGCCACGCACCGAGTCGAGAGCTGTGCGAGCACTACTAAAGACGGGTGGCCCTCGCATGAAGAAACTTCATGGACGCTACCTGGAGTTCTATGGGCCGTATCAAATAATGCTGAACGTGGATGGAATCAGTATCTACACCAGGACTTATATAACAACAGATGATGACCAAATAGGGCAGATCTATTTGAATGAAGAGGAACTCAAAGTCCGCAGGATAGGCAATGACGTCATGATGGAACAAGACGCGGTACACATTGGATATGAAGCAGATGTGACAGCACATCTGCTCGATACCAACGGAACAAAAATCGGAGTCACAGGGCTTCTGGACACAGGAGCGGTAGTGAGTGTGATGCCGATAAAAACTTGGGAAAGAATGGGCTTCACGCGGGAAGATCTGATTCCTACGAATCTCCGACTGGCCACCGCAAATCGAGGAGCTATCTACGTAGCCGGAAGAACACCAATAACGGTCCCTCACATGGGAGGACGAGATCTTTGGATGAGCTTCCTGGTGGTAGAGAATCTGGACGACGCCGACCAATTCATCTTGGGCAGAGATTTTGTCAGGAATTTTGACGTGATGATTGACTTGAACAACGGTCTAATACGGATTAGAGACCCGGACCGAAAGTATGTTAAGAGACCAATTAATAGGATAATAACAGACGAAAATAAGGTACCAGTTTTTTTTGGATAGAAAAGTAAAATTACAACCAGGACAAGCTGTAGTAGCAATTTTTAGAATGAGAAATTTAAATTCGTTAAGTGATAGTAAACAGGTTTGCTTAGTACCGAATCCAAATAGTCAGAGTTCGGTGATTTTAGGCCGGAGCTTCTCGGTAACGCGAAACGGAATGTGTGTCAGTGTGTTGTTGAACACACTGGACACCACGGTTTCAATCCAGTGTGACAAGAAGCTTGGCTACGCTTTGCCGATGAGGACCGACTATGAGGAGACACAAAACTTGAAGAAATATAGTGTGAAAGACTGTCCTTATCATGCCAATAAAGATAAAATTTTAAAGAGGATTAATGAATTAAAATCTATTCATAAATTGTTTTCAATGAAATCCGAAACGGACGACGGCTTATCAAGCTGCTCGAATTTTCCGGAACGCCCCTCGTCATATGAACTAGAATCTGACAAACCGGTTTTGCCAGAGATAGAATATTTAAAAGGGAAAATAGGTGAGGGAGATTTCGAAAAATTGCGGGACCTCCTAAATCGGAACGCAGATGTAATTTCAAAACATAAGGCGGATATCGGTTGCTGTAATTTCGTCGAACACGAAATCGAACTAGAAGAGGGCGCCGTTCCCCATAGGGAAGGCGCAAGGCGAATGACGCCACATGAATCGGAAGCGTGCCGAGCGGAAATAGAAATGTTGCTTGAATACGACATGATAGAACCCTCGAAATCGCCGTGGGCTTGCGGGGTAGTAATGGCGAAAAAGAAAGGGGGGCAGCTTAGATTTTGTTGCGACTTTCGTTACTTGAACGCGGTAACGATAAAAGATGCGTACCCGATACCGCGAATAGACGAGAGCCTATCTAAACTTGATAATGCCAAGTTCTTCACCACATTGGACTTAGGTTCTGCCTTCTGGCAGGTCCCTCTGCGAAAGAAGGACAGAGAGAAAACCGGATTCGCGTGCGAATTGGGATTGTACCAGTGGAAGAGGATGCCCTTCGGCTTGTGCAATGCAACGGCCACTTTTCAAAGACTGATGGCTCAGGCTTTGACGAAAGTGACCAAGAAGTACGGGAATCTCGTGATGTGTTACGTGGATGACGTAGTCATAGCGACACCGACCCTGGAAGACCACATTGATAGGCTCGATGAGGTCTTTGGATGCATGAAAAGAGCAGGATTAAAGTGCAAACCATCGAAATGTGAAATCCTTAGGGATTCGATAAAGTACCTAGGAAGAATGGTGGATAGGCATGGTGTGAGGCCGGACCCGGAAGCAGTGGAAGCAGTGTTGACATGGAAGGCCCCCAGGACGGACACACAGCTCCTGAGCTTCCTAGGGTTTGCCAATTACTACCGAGAATTCATAAAAGGATATGCGGACAAGGTGTATCCGATGCAGAAGCTGATGCGCAACAAAGGGAAAAAGTTCGAATGGAACGATGAGGCACAGGTTGCCTTCGAGAACATAAAGTGGGAACTGTGCGAAGCTCCAGTGCTGGGCATGCCTACAGAAAAGGGCATGTATGTTCTCGACACAGACGCATCGGTGGTGGCCATCTCAGGAATCTTGCATCAAGAGCAAGAATGGAACGGAAGAACAGTTCTCCGTCCCATTGCATACGGCAGCAAGGTCTTGAGTGACACAGAGATGAAATATGGCGCACCAAAAGCAGAAATGTTTGCAGTAGTCACCTTCGTGGAAAAGTACCGTGCATACTTGGGGAGCGCTCCCTTCAAGTTACGCGTGGACAACAGAGCGTTATCCTGGTTGAAAACCTACTCGATGGATCAGAGTTATATTGGTAGATGGATAGTAAGATTGGATGGCTACCATATGATAATCGAACATAGGATGGGTGATAAACACCAGAATGCTGACAGCCTCAGCAAGAAAACTGAGTTCTACGAAAGATTGGAGCAGAAGCAGGCCAATCAGGCGGAAATAAAGGAGGGATTCTCGTTTCTGGACAAAGAAACTTATAAAGCGCTTCCCTTAACGAGATGGTTGGATAAGACTGGACATCCAATTCCAGGGCACCCTGAGTTACCTGTAGAGAAAGCAGCCGAGATAAAGATCCTGTCCAAGGAGGACCCGCTCCCCTTGGATTTGTTGCTGCGCTCGAACCTGGTCCAGCAAGAACTCTCTCGCATGAATATAAACAGCCTCTCATTATTGGATAAAACGGTGCAAGTCACACCACAAGTGATGCGGATGCTGGGTGGATTGTTAGAAAGAGAAGTGACCAGAGATGACCCCGAGTGGACAGCAGCAGTGGCATCGCTAACAGTCAGTGAGAAGGTGAAGATCATGCCGTCCAGACGACAGCACGAAGAGAACGAGAGGGAATGTAGGACAATAGTTCAGCAACTAGTATCCTCAATACCCCAAGAGATTTTAACCAGTACATCTTACGGACAGAAAGAACAGGGGAGCAGCAAGCAAAAGAAAACCGTCACCTTTGTGGACCGGGATAAAGAGGGTGAAGAGGTAGAACAAAATCTGCTGCAGGACTATTTGTCCGGGGAGACGGATGATGAGAAGAACCAGCGATCACAAGATCAACACCCGGGACAAGAAAATTTGTCCGGGGAGTCTGAGATAGACGAGAAAATTCCTGATGAGAAACAGGACCTAGAGAACAAGGTTTTGTCCGGGGAGTTCAGATGGATGCGAAGAAAGCACAGACATGATCTGGAGGAGCGTGCAGTCTCCAGCACAACCTCTTCGACAGATTATAACTCAGGAAGCTCAGGAATGAATACCTATTCAGACAGGAATTCGAGCTCGGGATCAGAACTGTCAGAACTGGCGATACACACGCTACTAGTGGAAACTCGGGCAAGGGACCTGGACAGAGAGGTGTACCAGGATCCTGACAGCGATCGCTACCTAATACCGAGCGAAAGAGTCTTTGACAACGCAGCGGATGACTTGGAGACAATAGCGGTATCGAAACGCTCGTTAAGACTGTTGCCGCAGAAAGCGGTGGTCAGGACTGATCTTCTGCCGTTTGAACAAGAAACACAACCGTTGGCGAAGATTTGGTGCATGATGGGACTGACTCGCGAAGAATATGATTCAGAAGAAAGGAAGAGATCAAAAGAGGAGAAGGTTTTCCTTATGACGAATCTGAGGGATCTGATAGTCCAGGAGGGAGCAGCAGTAGCGTGTGCGAAGCGGAGAGACGCTCTCTGTTTCATTCGATTCCTGATAGAGCAGATTTCAGTACCTGCACTGAACACCTGTGTTAAAATGTTGAGAGAAGGCGATGAGCAAACGAAAGCCTTATTCTTGCTAGCACTGCTGGATATGCAGCAAAGTAAACCGATGAGGGTGAACATGAAAGAACCTGAGGAATTGGAACCCATGAAAAAGATAGACGAGATCAGGAGATTCTCAAACAAGGAGCTGAGACTCACTAAAGAATCTATGGGAGCATTGCCGAAATCCAGTGAATACTGTGGACCGATCAAGAAGAAATCGTATAGCTATGTATCAGGGATCATAGGGATCGCGTACAATCCTTTCCTGAGTGAAGACATACGCGATTGCTTCTTTGATTATGAGCAGGCGGTGTTGCTAAGATTCTGGACATCCAGAATTGTAACGATTAAGAGCATTAACAATACACAGGCCAAATTGGGACTGGTCTTGGAAGAAGAGGTGACTGCACCTTCAGTACCGAAATCCGACAAGAGAGTGGAGTTTGGGTTGGGATTCTCAGATGAATTACTGAGAACGAGCTTGATGGCAGTGTGGGAATTGATGAGGCCATCATGGTGTCCTAGTCCCAACGCTGACTCAATATTACGGGCGACACAAGACGTGCAGAGGGAACTGAATGCAGACTGTAACCTGCGTGACCTCAACATCATATATAATGTGATGATAACAGCCTCTAAGAGCAACGGAGAAGATAAAGTGGAGTTGCCTGGCTGGGGACCAGAAGACTGGGTCAAACCTGGTAGCTGTCTGGCGGAAGTCTGTGGACTGGAGGGTCACGTTTGTGGAGGTCTAGACTGTGTGAAAATCCTGGAGAAACAACACAAGCAATTGACAGTATTGTTTGGAAACGTAGTGATGAAAGCAAGAACGGAAACGGAACTGATAGCAGATTGTAATGGAGGAACCGATGTGAATCTAGTGACTGCACTAGGATTCTACAGCATGTTTGGTTCTTTAGAGTCACTATTGAATCTAGAACAGAAACATGAGATGGTCACAGCCATCAGCGTAGAAGTATTCCCAGGAGTTCTGCAGACTGAGCAGAAATACATAGGAAAATGGAGGGAAGCAATCGAGACAGAAATGAACATCAGACACAGCGAAACTTATTGTAGACCATCAGGAGCACGATATTTGGTGGGTTCAACGTTGGCTCCAATGTGCAAGAGCAGATATCCTGTACATTTCGTAGCTGTGGACGTGAAGAGTACAAGAACGATTGTGGATCAAGCCTTCTCAGTGCCGAAGTGTGTGAGATTGGCGAGAATGTCTGAAAAGTCTTACGAGTTACTATGTAAGATGTTCTCAGCAGTTCCAGAGAGATCGAAAGAAGAATTGGAGTCAATACTAGGAAAAAAGTTCATGGGATATGTGAGCGGGAACTTCAGTGACTTCGAGAGACAGAAACAGAGAGGATCAACTGTCACAGATTACAATGCAGTAGATGAAAATGATGAAATCCACAGAGTGATGATGGAAGTGGAACCATTGCTGGAAGCTTGGGGAAAACGTAATTGGAGGAGCATTATTTTGACGCATGACGAGTTTCCTTGCCACTGCTTGCTGCAGACCTGGTGGTATCCCAAGCGTAGTAATCTGATGTTGATCTGGGACTCTGGAGAGCTGCTCTCCATGGGTTTACCAGATTCATCACAGCCCGTAACAATAGTGATAGTGGGAGTTATGATGGCGATACGATGGCTGGAAGCTCATGTGAGAGAAAATAATAGACAAGAGGCACCAACGAGAGAACAATTGCGGAAATTAGATTGTCTGAAAGATTTAGATCTTTTTGAGACAATGTGCAAAGTTCTAACCATTCCGATGGAAGTGAAGAAGATATGGGCAAGAAAACGATTGATGCCATGGTTCAGAGCTAACATGACTGCATGGTTGTACGAGTATGCGAAAAAGCATATGTCGAAGCATGGCAGAGTGTACAGTGAATATCAGCTGGACATTGGGGCAGGAGCTTTCAAGCGAGCTCTCGTGACTCATCGGAATGCAGTGACCACCGCTGTGAAAAGAATTTCCAGGACGAGTGAGCGTAGTAGAAATGAGAAGGCAGAGATGCTGAAAGAAGATTTGGAGAGAAGCGTGACGTTGTGTCTCCACAACAGCTTCTGCAGGAACAGAGAATCTAACGTGGATCCCCTACCTTGCTGCAAACAGAGGGTAGAAGAGCAGAAGTGTTGTAAGACGGCTTCCAGCAGCGTCAGGATAGCAAACGACGTGTTACAGGATACGGAGACTGAGAGTGCAGAGTCAGTATCACAGGAGGAAGAAATGGAGCATTGATGAATGACCGAAAAACAAGATGAAAAAAGAAACGAAATTAGGAGAGTTTAGAAGTTTTAGAACTTCTAAACGACGAAAAAAGAAGAAAACAAAGGAGTGATGAAGAAAAGTTAAAACTCAGAATTGTTTTATGTGTGTGAAAAACTCAAGTGAGAAACCAAGCAACCAAGTTGTAATTGAAAACTGAAACATTTAGTTGAGTTTTGAAATTGTTGCATTTATTAATTTGCATTTTGATTTTAGTTGAAGTGGCTTTAGAGACACTCATTTACTATTTATTTAGAAAGGCTTAAGTGAAGGAGTATATTTAAATATTCCAGCCTGCATGACTGTTTTTAATCAGCTAGGAGAACTGATCACTTTGTGGTGACATGGAAGGCTTGAGTAATCTCTCGAAGAGGGAGATTGTTTCATTGTTCTTTCTAACCACAGAGTTTCTTAGTTTTAGTATTCAGGACAATAACAAGCAAGATTTCCGAAGGGAAAAGCGTAGTAGGATATTTTTAGCTTGTTGGTTGGCAGGACTGTCCTGCAAGCCAACACCTTTTAAATCTAAGAGGAAAAGTTTTAATCGGGACATTGACACTGGAAGTCAGAAAACAGGTTTTATCTTAGGTCATATCCTCAATGTGCAGATTAATGAAAGAATTTGAAGGCTATAGTGATGTAGTATGATGCCATTTATATTCTGCAGTGAGTCTATGTGACGTGGATAAAAGTAGTTTCGTGCATTTTGTAAATTCTGTTCGATGACACTGTAACCATTTTACGAACATTGAGTGATTCAATGAGGACATTGACCGGACTGTCCGGGGAGTATGTGACATTCGACCAGAATGTGAAAAATGCAATCTCTGCAGAATTCAAATTTTTAACAGCGAGCCTTCCGGATTGGTGATTATTAAGAATTAAGAACGTTATTGGAACGATCGGCCAAACAGTGAGGGCTGGAATATTCTGGTATTTTAAAATTTCAAAAATTCGAATTATGACGTCATATTTCTGAGAAACGTCAGAAATGGCCATTTTGGCTAAAACAAAAAAGAAGAACAGAACAACATTAGCTGCGCTAAAAACAACTACGAAACCGAGATTGGAAAACGACAACGAGTTACAGAGTAACAGAGAACACTCCGAGTTGCAACTATTGTGCTGCTACAATAGTTGCAAGGCCGTTGCGAACAACGGTGAAGGGTGAAAGACGGCCTTCCGGATTAAGAGGAAATCAGGATTAACGAGCTTGATCCAGCGGATTTGTCAATCCGGAAGGGTAAAGGAACTGAAACTTTTATCCTGTTACATAAACTTTTAGCTTCCTGTCATGTCCTGACTTGAATTTAATTAACATCTAGATTCATTTTGATAAGGATGAGAAGCTAGGAGTTGGGGGAAAGGGTTGATCCATCTTCGATGGAGATGATGATTTTTATCTACTGAACAAAAACAATAATTGTATAATAAGTAGTAGTAGCCCTATTTTTAGGAGTGACCTCGTGGTCTGGGGATACTGAGACCCAGCCATGAGCTCACAATTTCTGCATAAAATCTAGTTAATTTGAGTGTTTTGACCGAAGCCGAAAGCAGTAACATTTTTGTCAACCCGATGTTAGAAAAGACCACCGAAAAGTACTGGCTTGGTAGAGACGGTGAAAAGCATGCAAAGCTCTGTTTAGACGTTAGCCAGTCGTCTTAAGACTTAGTTTTGTTTTCCGTCGATATGTATTTTCCGGGCGAATGTTACAATAGAATATAATTTTAGTGTTAATTCCCGGCTCCTGAATTCATTGCATGTGTTGATCCTCGGCCACTCCCTCCAAATATGCGAAGCCCCCAGTGTCAGTAGCTTATGAGTGTTGGCTGTTTGGTCTATAATCTCTGACTTCAGCTCAGAAGTACCGCCTACCTCCTTATTGCCATCTAACAAGTGTTGCCTTACTGGGTAGTCACTTTTGTAGTGTTCATCGACCCTCGTGGCTAAATGTCGGACTGTCTGGCCAACATAGGTGGAGTTACATCCACTACACTTAAGTTTATACACCATTTTGGATCTCAGTTCACGAGCAAAAGAAGTTTTGAGGGATGGCAAGCATGTTTTCAATTTTCTTGGTGTAAAAATTATTTTTGCCCCAGATATTAGCCGAACCTTTGCAGCTAATAGTTGAGATGGATTGCCTCGATATTGCATTGTAGGAATTGGGGGTGAGTCTTTCAACCATTTATCATTTCTCGGTTCTGATGCCTTCACCTCTAAATTTTTTTCCCTCAAGGATTTTGTTAAGAGTTTCAAACACTAACCTGTCCAACCAATTTTTGGGATATTGATTTTCAATCCATTGTTTCCGATTTTTTTCCAATGCTTGGTCGAAATTTTTCGTGGTTGAGGTACTTCTGAAAACCCTATGAACCCCCCCTTCAATAACGTTTCTTTTGTACTGCAAAGGTGCGCAGCCTCTGAAATTTAGAATGGTGCCGGTATCAGTGGGTTCTTAGTACCAACCACATGTAACCTTTTTTACTGAATCCATATTCACATTTAAGTCCAAAAATGCCAAATTACCGTTACTATCAAGTTCTTCTATGTTGAACTTCAAATTTGGATGCAAATTTTTGGCAGCCTCGAGAACTACCCCAGGATCGCCCTTGACAGTTCTAACTATGTCGTCCACATATCTTACAAAAACTTTAATACCATTCGCAGTCTGATCTGCTTCCTGTTGTTTTTTGCAAGTCATGCAATACCATACTGTTTCAGCAATGTCAGCATATTTGGATTCCGATATGTTACCACACCCTAAGTGATACCAATTCAAACAAGCTTCGCGTTCTACCCCTTCAGTCCGATATGTCACCTTTTTCTGACATCCAGGGCACACTTACTTGTTACCCTCATTTAGCACAGTCAATTTTGGTACTTCTTTCTTTAGTGCAGGTTCGTATTCTTTAAGCCACAAGTTGGCCAATATTACTGCAAGGGAGGCGCCCATTGCTAAACCATCTTTTTGTACATACCACAAACCATTGCATTTAAAGTGTACCTTACTCACTGCCAAATTTAGTAGTTTATTCATAGTCTTGCGAGATGTTTCCGGAGGGTTGACTTGCTCATATTATCTCCTCAGGGTTTTTTCAACCGGTTCCTTGAGCGGGACATTTGGGTACAAACTCTTTACATCAATGGAGATCATACTCTCATCAGAGTCCAACACAGTTTTCTCCAAGATCTCCCTGGTCAATTGAGTGTTCGTTTCTATGTTTGCCCCCTCAGTTTCATCAAAGTACTTTGCCAATGTTTTATTTAGGTTGTCATATGAGCTACCAGGTAAGGAAAGGACGGGACGAAGTAATGTGCATTGTTTGTGTACTTTTGCTAACCCATACAGCCTAACCGGCTGCTCTCCTGTTGATCTCAACGTAGTATAAAGCGTTTCGCTAAACTTGTCTCTCTTTTTCCTGGCGAGTAATTCTTTGTTTATATCTTTTTCAATTTTCATAATCACGCTGTCTGTCTGATTCTTCCTCTCACTAAATTGTTCTGCTTGAATAATTCTTTCAGTTTTTTCTCATATGTCTCCTTTTTCATTACACAAAAACCCACCCCTCATCAAATGGCACTCCCAGAAGACTGTTGTCCTTCAAATACTTTCTGGCTTTTTCAACACCCTTGTCAGAGGGGGTCTGTTTCACATTCTTAGCATATATCTTTGCAGCTGCTTCAATCTCACATAATTTTTCTACGGGTACTCTATTTAACTTCAGTTCAGACAAAAAACTATCATTGTCAGCAAGGCAATGAATTTCATTGAATTTATCTCGTACCGGATGTTCTGGTCCAAAACATAAGACTTCCTGCACCCAAAGTGGCAAAATCACTTCATCTAAGATTCTAACTGACCTTTCATCCAAGCTTTTTAATGGCGTATCCTGTCTTTCCGATAGTTTTTCAAGTTTTCTCTTGTGTCGGCTTATCAGGTTAATAACACTACACCTTGCCTGTGGGTTGAGATAGAATATTACCGAAGGCCACCACTTCTCATCTATACCCCTCAGTAAAAAATCTGGTATAATTTCGTTATCGAGACATTTTCTCAGAAACCTAAATCCCAGGAAACTGCTATTAATGTTATTGAAATGTTTTAAATAACCTAACCTAAGTTTCCAAGTGAGTTTTCTTTTCAGGACAAATCTAAGGAGCGGTGTTGGCAGCAAAATTGTGGTCATCTGTTCTTTGCAGGCCACGAGCGCTCATGTGGCGCTCAGCAAAGAAAAAACGGCCCCAACAAAGTCTTACCACTTTTGGGTCGTTCGGGTCCGGCTGGAGGTCCCCAGCCAACACCTCCGCACTCAGCGCCTTTGCGCTGCGGCGTCCCTGCGATGGTTTCTTGATCTGGGCCCGTATCTTTGAGAAAATCACTGTTAGGTGGTCTTGATGGGACAGCACCACCCGCAGTGATTTCAACTCCAGTTCACTTGACTGGTGCAGTTGAAGATACTCTCTGAGGACCGCGGGAATCTGTCTCTTTTTTCTAGAGATAAGGCTATCGGTTGTTTTTACGACGATTATCTCCGTCTTCCGCAGATCCTCAAAAATATCGGGAGTTCCCGTTCTCCTGCTGTAGACAATGCCACTTATTTGTCTTCGCTTCGATTGTAATTACGCCAGAAGGGCAGGGCGTAAAGTTGTTTGTGCTGTGGGAGGAGATGCTGTTGTTCAGCAAGTCGTGCCAGATAATAATCTGCTTACTGGCCAGAGGTTGGTGTTCCAATAATACTCGTAAACAATACCCCGGCATTTCTTTGAACCCCAATACCAAAAACAAAATAATATAGTAAATAAGTAGTAGCCCTGTTTTAAGGAGTGACCTCGTGGTCTGGGGATACTGAAAACCAGCCATGAGCTCAATATTTTTGCATGTAATTAAGTTAATTAGAGTGTTCTGATCGAAGCCAGAAACAGTAACGGTTTTTGTCGACCCGATGTTGGAAAGACCACCAAAAAGATAAGCTTTGGTAGACACGGTGAAAAGCAGGTAGAGCTGTGTTTAGACGCTTGCCAGTCGTTTTAGAACGTAGCTCTATCTTCCGTCAATAGGTACTTCCGGGCGAATGCTACATAGATGTTTTTATTGCGCTCCTGGGTGTTATTCTTTTTAAGATCATGTTCGGCAGAACCGTTAACGAGCACTCCGTGCCGAGCGGATGCTCAAAACAAGGTCCTAACCACCGGGGTGGAAGGGCAGTTTGGAACGCGGAAGCCTTCCGGATTCCCGAAAATAGCTTTTCAACATAGTTAAGATCGAAAATTCACGTACCAGGAAGGGTGGGGGTTTGGCCGTCCCGTCGTTCCCTAAGAGGTTTGTGACCAAAAAATTTCAGACGATATACAGGAAACCAAACAAAAAGTAGTATAGTAAGTACCTATGAAAAAACAAAAAACATCGAAAAAATAACCAAAAAAACCAAGAACAATAAAAAATGAAAAACCAGTAAAAATCATCCCCCCAGACGAGATGTGATCCAACCCTCCCGTTTATTGTAGTTAGATATATTGCTGTAACAGGCATTTATATCAGTCAAGATTGTTACAATCAAATGTATGGTTCGTTTCTGGTGCTTGTACTGTAGGGTTATTTGATTATTTAAGCACGTTAATGCCACTTTGCGCTCAATCCGGAAGGGTCTCGGGATTAGATAAGAAGACTGATCCGGCAAGCTGTGGAAGGAGCGTCAAGAAGGGGCTCAAGCAAGGACAACAACAGTCGACTGTTGGGTACCATTAACAAGTTTTGTATCTCTTTTGGTACACAGAAATTAAGATGCCAATATGTGGGGGGCTCGACAGTGACCTCACTGAAGTGACACTTCACCGATTTGCGAATTTCCGATTTAAGCACCTAAATAAGGATATTGGACAATTGCAGAGCGGTATAGTATTTTTAGTATTACTATATATATATATATATATATATATATATATATATATATATATATATATATATATATATATATATCGCCTGTATTAATACTCTTATATCGTTTTTTAGTAAAAAAACATAGTAAACACGCTGGTTTTATTGTCAAAATAGTGATAATTTGATCCTCCCACAAATCGGGATTTTTGAGATATCGGTATTTTTTGAAACGAAAAAAGCACTGAATTTGTTCGGACGTGGTTAGAACAAATCGGATTTCGAATTTGTTCGGACGTGGTTAGAACAAATCGGATTTCGAATTTGTGATTTTTGGAAAAACGAAACGCTACAAAAAAGGAAAATTTTGAAATTTTTGCGTTTGGTCTATAAAAATTGTTGTTCGGACAACACCCACTAGCGAATCGACAGCTTTCAAAACACTTTTGCCATTAACCTTCCGGTTTCTAGTAAAATCGAACTTAACGTGTTTGATTTATAGGATTTATCAATCCGGAGGGGTCCAAAGAGCATTGTTTTTGGCAAAATCCTTCAATTAGAACGTTCTAGACCGGATTTTTTGAAATGAAATAGAACATTATAGGCTTTCTGAGCTCGAATCAATAATTTTTAGGTCCAAGAAACAAGAATTGCGAAAAAAGTTAGGCGGAACTTATTAGTGAGAAAATGCTTGAACCTTAGAAAAAAGACGTTTTAGTCAATAACTTTGGAATTACTGGACAAATTCAGTTAATCTTGGCCACATTAGATCAAAAATTAGGTGAGCTTACTCATATATCTCCACCAAAGGGTAGTAACGGTTGAATAAGGTAAATTTACGCGGTTATAGACAAGAAAAGGAGGGCTAAGAAACCATGAAAACCATAGTCGAGTCAAAATTAGGCTATTCAGAGGACACTTCACAGTTGAGTAGAATGTTAAAATAGGAGTCTTAACTTCGATCCGGAAGGTTCTAGGGACGGAAAATACCTGTTGGGTCTAAGGTACTAATCCGGAGGGGTCCTATTTTCACCAATCCGGAAGGGTCCTAATTTTGCCAGACCGGAAGGGTCCTAATTTTGCCAATCCGGTAGGGTCCTAATTTTTTCAATCCGTAAAGATCCTACTTTTGTTAATCCGGAAGGGTCCTATTTTTGCCAATCCGGAAGGGTCCTGATTTTGCCAATCTGAAGGGATCCTATTTTTGTCAAAACTTGAATAGACAAAAAACAGTAAATAGTGAAAGGTATTAGATTATTAGGAGTCAGGCTAGGAACCAGTGACTGCACTGGTAACTTGCCTTTTATAGAAAATCGTAGTAAAACAAAACAGGCCTAAGCCCGGATATTCGCGACACTAAGTCGAAATTGAATAAGAATTTGTCACTAATTTGTGTGGATTAAAATCCAGATCATTTTTCGGAAAAGTGATTGCCATGAGGATTTTAGTGGGTCTAGCTCGGGCAGTCCGAAGGCGAATAGGTAACACAGGACTCGATGGGTGCAATAGACGCCCACTTGAGAAAACTACTGCCTTCAAGTTTTTTCTGTTTAGTGCGACACTGAGCAGGGAGAGCTGTTTCTTTAGTAGTACAGAACACATATTTTTTTGAAATTTTTTTCCTTCAATTTGTGTTTAAAATCAATAATATCCGTTCTTGATTGGGTAGTGAGTACAGTACATTTTAAATATATTGATATTATCAGACTGTGCTAGCTTCATATCTTACAACTTATAGTCGATTATTATGAATAGAGTGTATAAACGCTGTACTGTGATAACATACAAGGATTCGTGGTCACTATTTAAGTGAAACATTTGGAATTTTTTGTGTTGTGTTATTTTTATCAGTACTCAAACAACAAGAAAATTAGCAATCGAAATGAGAAAAGAGGCAGTAAGAAGCAATAAACGAAAAATGAGTCTAGACAAGGATAACTAAACTAAGTGATAGCTCTAGGAAAATTATACCAGAGAAACAAAGAAAAGCAATGAGCCAACCTTTTGTGGAGAGGATCGCAGGTACCCGGATCGACGAAAAGAAGAAAGTTTCAGGTTGAGTGGTTGAAACCAGGAATCAAAAGTCCTCAGAAGTACAAAAGCAAAAGGCAATATTAGAAATAGTGTCCATCCGGACCCTGCCATAGATGAAAATCGGGAAGGACATGGACCGGAGGGGAGAGGAAACAGAAGATTGGCATATGAATCTTCTTCGGTAGAACATGGCCAAGATTTTGACACTTCCACCGCGACTCTAGAACGAAAAGAGATGTCGGAACTGTCCGACATCTCTACTGAAAACGTGGCGACAACAAGATCACCCACTGACAACACTATGACGCATGGGGTGACGGAGAAACCGGCAACGTCCTCCTCGTTTTCAGAAAGAATGAAGAACACTTTGGGAAACGTTTTTCCATTTACCATGGGAACGGGCACAGGAGAAGAGGCAGAAACCCAGAAAGAGGAGGAGGACAATGACGAGCAAGATGACTTGGGATCTCAAGCAAGCCTCAAAAGTTCGACTCAGGAGAATGATGCATACACTTATAGAGAGACTGGCTCTATGGACCGATTTGGTGTGGTCAGGACAATAAGCGAGACCACAAATGGATCAAATCAGTCAGAAGATTTTGTGACCATGACGAATTCGTAAGTGCGACCTGGGAAGAACATAAATACAGGGCTATGTAACCCACAAGTGGATCCAGAAGCGCATTATGAAGAGACGTCGAGGCAGAGAAGTAAGACTTGAGTTTCGACCAGCACCAAGCTGCCTGGAACCGATAGGTTGACACCACCACTTTTGTTACCATTAGTGGACAACGGAGCATCGATCGAAGAAGCCTTGACCAACATGGTGGACAGCATAGAAGAACAGAATGAACAGATGTCCTTAAGAATGAGTGAACTAGAGAGAGCATTCTAAGTCGAGAGAGAAAGCCTGCGGTGAGAGATCAACCGCAACAGACAAGAAGTTAGCAGAAGCGAAAAAGGCATGAAGGAGAGGACGGATGAACACTTGGCCAAAAATTTGTCGCGAATGATGAGGGAAGCTGAGCGAAGAGAGTTGCGGTTGAGAGATGACATGGAGAAGTTGAGAATTCAGCAAGAGCAGACTCTTGGGACTCTTGACACGAAGATAGACGCGATGATGGAGAGGCGAACTCAGGCTGTCATGGATAGGTTGGATGGGCTACTAGGAAACATGAGTGGATCGAAGAATGGGGAAACAAACTCAGCAGAACTCAGCAGGGAGCCGACAGTGAACTTCAATGAACAACCCAATAGAAGAAGGACATATCAATCCACTAGAGGAAGGGGCAGTTCATCCAGCTATGCCACATGAGACAATATGCCACGAGGCCCAAACATAGGAGAAAGTTCAAGTGGCAACCGACCGACCTCAAACGAACGACGAAAGCAAGACATGTGCGACTGGGAGATGTGATTCCATAAAATGGAATCAAGCGAATCAAGGAAGAAGTCATCCCAGCGATTCGAACAGGTGGTAAAACCCAGATACTCTACCAGAGGGCAATGATGCTGAAGCGGGGCATTCAAGGGACATGACATCAACGGCCTTAGCCTTTGAACCTCTGAACAGGTCCTTGGAAACACTCCTTACAAGGTTATCTAGAACCATTGAACGCAGTGAAAAGTCCAGAAGGGTTTTAAAGAAACCAAGATGCTATAAAGACGAATCTGATGGCTGAATTGATACGTGGATAGAGGTAATGAAAATGCATTTTGACGAGGAGGACTTGACAGAAAGACAACAATGCAGTGCGCTCATCAGTAACCTGAAAGAGACAGACCTAAGCTACGTGATGGCCAAAAAGCAGTACCAGCGGGACACTGCTGAGAAATTCTTTGAAATCTCGTTAAATCGTTTTGGCTCAGGGGTACAAGGACACCAAGCGATGATGCGCTTCGAGAAACGGAGGCAACGTGAAGACGACACGATAGACAAGTTTCTAGACAATTTGGAGACGCTTAGAAGGCGTAGCCAACCAGATAAGTCGAACAGAAGGATGAACCTGGCAGTAGCCTCAAAATTCAAAGATGGTGTGAAGAATGATGAGCTTCGAACGATGTTAGCGACACATTACACTTTCAACCAATGCGCCAACACCACAGGGGTTGAGACTCAAGTCAAGGGAATATCTTTCCTGAAGCCTCCATAGAGATCTGGCTCCTACAAAAACAATTATAGCAATTTTAATAAAGACCAGCTACCAGCAAAACAGGGCAACAGTTGGTACAAGCCAAGGGACGACATGGACAAGAGACGGTCTTGTGCAAATTGCAATTCGACGAACCATCCTGTGTCAGCATGCCCAACCTACAAACAGGGCATTAAAGCGATGGGTTCCAGCCTCGAGAATGAAGATGCGTCAGAGGTCGATTATGAAGCTCTCTTGATGGGAGTAATTGCGAAATTCGGCCCAAGGTGTTTCTTTTGTAACTTGGAATGTCATTTTAAATCGGATTGTCCACATTTTTGGGATGCTGTGGCAGACATCAAGCATCCAAAGCATGGGGAATCTTTATCGATTGTGAATGCCAGAAAGGCGCGCCTGTTGAGTGAAGCGGAGGCACGCAGAAAAGAGAAACCTCAAGAGCTGGCAACAAAGAAGATGCAGGCAGTAACGGAAAAGATATGTGAAGCGGAACCGGTAATTGCGGCAGACGATTTCAAAATCGACTATAAGGCAGCAGCAAGAGATGTCTTACGCAGAGTCCAGCAGGAAATGGTGACATAGGAGATCGAACAGAAAGTGGAGCTCGAACTAGAGAATGAGAAAACTCAGGATAGGTTAAACGCCTTCGAAGCATCGGAGGTTGAAGAAACGAAAGCACCAAGCAGTTTGAGCATGAAACTAAAGGTGATCTCTGTGCAGACCTTCTGTATGGTGCCACAAGGAAGCAGAATACATTCAATAGTTTCCGTTGCGGGGAATCAGGTGATCAGGAACCAACGTGAACCCTCAGAGTTCACTATGATGCATTTAGATACATATACAGAATATCTGAGACAGGTAGAGCCGCGCACTGAGTCAAGGGCTGTGCGAGCGTTGTTGACAACGGGTGGCCCTCGAACAAAGAAACTCCACGGAAACTCCACCGTATCAAGTGATAGTGAACGTTGACGGGATAAGTATCTACACTAGGACCTACGTCACAACCGATAGTGACCAAATGGGGCAGATCTATTTGGGTCAGGAAGAACTTAAGGTCCCTAGAATCGGCCATAATGCCATGATGGAGTAAGATGCAGTACACATAGGGTAAGAGGCAGATGTGACTGTTTATCTGCTAGACACCAATGGGAAGAAAATCATAGTAACAGGACTACTGGATACAGGAGCAGTGGTAAGTATGATGCCAACAAAAACTTAGGAAAGAATGGGCTTCACCAGGGAAGACCTAATTCCAACGAGCCTCAGATTGGCGACCGCCAACCGCGGAGCCATCTACGTGGCTGGAAGGACACCAATAACGGTCCTTCACATGGGAGGATGCAATCTTTGGATGAGCTTCCTGGTGGTTGAGAACTTAGGGCCGTGATTCATCTTGGGCGTGATTTCGTCAAAAATTTCGATGTGATGATTGGCTTGAACAACGGCCTAATAAGGAGTAGGAATTCGGATTCGAAGAATGTTAAGAGACCAATTAAAAACATAATAACCGTTGAAAACAAGGTGCCAATTTATTTAGATAGTGAAGTGAGAATACAGCCGGGACAAGCTGTAATAGCAATTTTAAGGATGAGAAATCTAAATTTTTCAAGCGATAGTAAACAAGTCCGTCTGGTACCCAACCTAAATAGTCAAAGATTGGTTATTTTAGGCCGCAGTTTTCAGTAACACGAAACCGGCTGTGTGCCAGTGTGTTGCTGAAACACTGGACACCACGGTTTCGATACATCGTGGAAAGAAACTTGGTTACCCTTTGCCGAAGAAGACCGACTATGAGGATACACAAAACTTGAAGAAGTAAAACGTGAACGACTGCCCGAATCATGCTGATAGAGATAAAAAAGAGACTGCCCGACAATGCTGATAAATTTCAAGAGAATTGATGAACTTAAATGTATTACCAAACTGTTTTCAATGAAATCCGAAACAGATGACGGCTTGTCGAGCTGCTCAAATTTTTGCCCCTCGTCATAACGCCCCTCGTCATATAAACTATAATCCGACAAACCAGTTTAGAACACTTGAGAGGGAAACTAGATTAAGGGCGGTTTTAAAACGAGACGCGGACGTATTTTCAAAACATAAGGCGGATACTGGATGTTGCAACTTCGTCGAACACGAAATAGAACTAAAGGAAGGCGCCATTCGTCATAAGGAAGGCGCAAGACGAATGACGCCTCATAATTCGGATGCGTGCCGAGCGGCAATAGAAATATTACTCGAATACGACATGAAAAAACCCTCGAAGTCGCCTCTGGCTTGTGGGGTTGTCATGGCCAAAAAGAAAAGAGGGCAGCTTAGCTCTTGTTGCGACTTTCGTTAACTGAACGCTGTGACAATAACAGATGCGTACCTGATACCGCGAATAGACGAGAGCCTCTCGCAACTTAGTGACGCCAAGTTCTTCACCACATTGGACTGGGGCTCTGCCTACTGGCAGGTCCGTCTGCGGAATAAGAACAGAGAAAAGACCGGATTCGCATGTGAATTGGGTTTTTACCAGTGGAGGAGGATGCCCTATGCCTTTTGCAAAGCCACGGCGACTTTTCAAAGACTGATAGCTCAGGCTTTGACCAGAGTAACGAAGAAGTACGGGAACCTTGTGATGTGTTACGTGGATGACGTGGTTATAGCAAGACCCAAGCTGGAAGACCACTTTGATCGACTCGATGAGGTATTTGGTTGCAGTAAAAGAGCAGGCTTGAAATGCAAACCATCAAAATGTGAAATCCTCATGGATTGAAGCAAGTACCTGGGAAGAATGGTGGACAGGCTTGGCGTAAGGCCGGACCCAGAAGCAGTGAAGGCTTTGTTGAAATGGAAGGCCCCCAGAACGGACACACAACTCCTGAGCTTCCAGGGGGTTTGCCAATTATTAGCGTGAGTTCATAAAAGGATACGCGGACAAGGTGTACCCCATGCAGAAACTGATTCGCAACAAGGGAAAGAAGTTCGAATGGAACGAAGAAGCTCAAGCTGCCTTCGCGAACATAAAGCGGGATCTGTGCGAAGCGTCAGTGCTAGGCATGCCAACAACAGATGGGCATGTCTGTTCTTGTCACAGATGCATCACTAGTAGCCCTCTCAGGATGGCTACATCAGGAGCAGAAGTGGATTGGAAGAAGAGTTCTACGTCCAACTGCATATGATGGCAGTTAAGTGTTGAGTGACACTGAAATGAAATATGTTGCATTAAAGGTGGAAATGTTTGCAGTGGTCACTTTCGTAGAGTAGTACCGCGCATACTTAGGGAGCGCTGCCTTTAAGCTACGCGTGGACAATAAAGCGCTATCCTGGTTGAAGACGTACTCGATGAACAAGAGCTATATTGGTTGGTGGATAGTTAGGATAGACGGCTACCACATGATAATCGAGCAGAGGATGCGCAACAAACACCAGAATGCCCACAGCCTCAGCATGAAGACTGAGTTTTATGGAAGACTAGAACAGAAACAAGCCAATCAGGCGGAAATCAAGGAAGGGTTCTCGTTTCTGGACACAGAAACTTATGAAGCGCTTTCCTCGACAAGATGGTTGGACAAATCTGGACATCCAATTCCGGGACATCCCGAGTTACCGGTGGAAAAGGCAGCAGGAAAAAAGATCTTATCAAAAAAGGACCCGGTGGCCTTCGGATCTGTTGCTACGTTCGAACCTGGTTCAACAGGAACTCTCTCGCATGCTCATTAGCAGCCCCTCATTGCTGGATAAAACGGTGCAGGTCACTCCGCAAAAGATGCGGATGCTGGGTGAATTGTTGGAGACAGAAGTGACTAGAGATGACCACGTATGGGCAGCAGCCATGGCATCCTTGACAGTCAGTGCGAAAGTAAAGATTAAGCCATCAAGACGACGACACAAAAAAAATGAAAGGGATTGTAGGACGATAGTTCATCAACTATCATCCTCGATACCCCAAAACGTCTTGACGAGCACATCATATAAGCGAACAGAACAGGTGAAAGGGACACAAAGGAAAACCGTTACCTTTAAGGATCAGTATCAGAACGGTGAAGAAGTTGAACATAACCTGGCGCAAGAAAGTTTGTCCGGGGAAAAGGAGGTTGATGAGGACAGACGAGTTAATCAACAAGACCCGGGATAAGAAAGTTTGTCCGGCGAGTCAGATGTTCAAGGTGAAGAACAAGACCTGGAGATTGAAATTTTGTCAGGGGGGTCAGATGGATGAGCGGAAGGCATAAAACTGATCCCGAAGAAAAAACATGCTCAGTGGCAGATTCTTCCGTTGATGACATCTCGAGGAATTAAGGGATTGACACTTACTGAGACAGGAACTCGAGCACAGGATCGAAATTCTCAGAGCTAGCGATCCACACGTTACTAGTGGAGACTCGAGCAAGAGACATGGACAGAGAGGTATATCAAGACCCCGTCTGTGATCGCTACCTAGTACCCAGCAAAACAGTCTTCGACAATGCAGCGGATGATCTAGAAACAATAGCGGTATTGAAACAATCGATGAGTTTGTTGCCGTAGAATGAAGTAGTCAGGACTGATCTTCAATCCTTCAGACAAGAGACAGAGCCGTTGGCGAAGATTTGGTGCGTAAAGATGGAAGATTATTTCATATATCAGTCGTCAGTTGGATTGTTTTGCGTCAATAAACTTCGGAGTGAATAAACTCCCGGGTTGTTAAAAAATGACTATCATCCTCTTTTTTTTTGAAAAATTTCATAGATCAAAGTATATGAAAACAGCAAAATAAGCACTTTTTCCATACTATGAAATTGTATGATAAGCATTTTTTCCATCCATCAACCCCAACACTAGCAATGGATTTTTTGTCATAAAAATCCCAGATTGAATAAGCTATTGCCACGCAGATGAACTGCAATTAGTGAATTTAGCCAAAAAATTTAATTTTGAAATTTTCAAATGGAACTATATACCAAAATTAACTTTTTGAATTTGGCTAGTTAGTTTTTAGTTTAAAATTTAGTGGTTGAGAAAAAGGGCCTATTTTTTTTTGCAAATTTATGGTGAAAAACTCATCCTGGACTACGGTAAAAACACAAAAAGTCAAATTTTGCATGCAAATTTTTTTTTTCGTAAAATTTATATTTGAGCACAAAAGCAAGTTTGCAACCAAAAAAGGGATTAAATTTTTTTTTACCTGAAAAGTTTGTTTTTGTTAATGACAAAAATGCATATCATACAATTTTCATACATGAAAACTTCATAATAAGCACTTTTCTGACCAAAATTGAAATTTGTTTTTGATTGTCAAAATGCCCTCTATCATAGATATAATTAATCAAATATATTTAAAGTTACCCGGACACGTTTTTTGGTGATTTTGAAAATTTTGTTTTTTTTCTGCGACAAAATCACTATCTTATAATTTTTTTACATAAATGTTCAAAATTGTATGATAAACGCTTTTTACCAAAATATCAGATAATTTTTTAATGACCAAAAAGCTTCCGAAGAGGCTATTAATTAAAACTGTTCTTAAAAGTTTTTAAAACACTTATAAATTTTGTTCGAATTTTGTATGAGAAGCCTTTTTCCCATAGATTTCAATTATGAAATTGTATGATAAAATTTTTTTTCTTTAAATGTCAACTCGGGTTGCTTTCAGAATCTGAGAAACAAAAAAAATTGTTCAAACGGCACTTAATGCTCATTTTGACGAGGAGTGTCCTAATTGTATTTTTCCCACCAAGTAAATCTTAACAAAACGTTTTCACCAAAATTGAGCCCTCTAAGGAAACAAAAAAAAACTTAATTAGGATGCACCTAGTTTTACTTAAAGACTAATTTTCCAATTTTCTTCTTTTTTCTATAGAAAGTCAGTTATAAGGTTAGCTGGATGCTGTGACACTAATTGTTTTCAACTTACCGTTTTTTGTTCGTGTTGCGCTGAAAAGATCTATAGGGAAGAAAATAACTCTGGCTTATTTGACAAACATACTAAATTCAGCATAGTCGGCAATCTTTGATCTTGAAAAAATCAAAGGAACAAAAAAATTGAGCCAAATTTTTGTTTCGAGTTTTAAATTTTCTAATTGAGATACTCCGATTTTTGTTAGTCGCTTAAGAAAAATTGCCTAAGCGTCAGGTTTGAATTAAAGCTTTTGTATGATTATACGTCTCCTCGCTCGCTTACTGTAAATTAAAAAAAACTGAACCGTTTTTTTTCTATCACTTTTATGCACACCAGAGGTCTTACCCATCATATTTAGAGATAAGAAATAAAACTTCACGAGTCCAAATTGTGCATTCTTTGCATTGTAAGCGGATTCCGCAACAGGCCCAAATCAGATTTGTCGCAGAATCCACAAAATTGTTACATTTATTTGATCTTTTTTGCTGTTTTGGATTCCACAAACAAATACCTAAAACACTGTACCGTTCAAAATTTTGAGATGTGTGTTTAGCTGAATTGAATTGTTGCAAATCCGCAATTGTAAGCGGAATCCGCAAACTGTAAGTTGATTTCGCAAACTGTAAGTGGAATCCCCAAAATGTGAATGGAATCCGCATTTTATTTGCAGATTCCGTTTACATATATGTATGTGTAGTAGCGTTTATTATATATCTTTTAATTACTACGTTGATCAGCTATCAGTTGGAATGCCAAAGATTTGATCTCAATTCCTGGTAAACACCCAACTTCGATCTCAAATCCTGTCGAACATAACCAACTTTGATCTCAATTCCCGACAAGCATACGCAACTTCGATCTCATACCAATTCTTGAAAAACTTGTCAAACATACCCAGCTTCAATCTCACTTCCTACAAATGTTATTTTCGATCTCAATTCCTGTTATCAATCTCAATTCCTTGTTCATCATTTTAGTTCAAGCCATTCAATTTTTTATAAAAGCGTTTTAATTTAGCCATTTTGAAATATTTTCAAAATGCGAAACCAGAACAAAAAGTTTGAAAGAGCAGCTTTTTCAGGACTACTTATTCGTGTTTTTGAAGTTAAAATTTAATTCTGCTCTAACTCAATCTTGGTAATTTTTATCTAATACTAATTTGCTCAAATTATTTAAATAGATCAATCACTCCCTGTGAACAAAATGTTTTGAATTCACGCTCTCAAATACTGAATCTCAAAGTTAAAATCCCAAATACTGAATCTCTCTTACTGAAGCCCAAATACTGACCTAATTCGGTGATATGTCAACCCAATAATGAATCAACCCAATTACGGATATTAACCAAATGAATTTATTCGTTGTTGTGTTTCCAAAACTATGATCCATAAAACTGCTTGCAAATACTAAAGCGTGAAATCCATAGTTGTAGTTAACCAATGTTTTAAGTTTTGATCGTAGATTCCACAGACAATGGTTAAATCCCTGCTTTTAAGTTCCGCATGTGCATAAGCAAATTCAGTAATAAACAAATTTCTTAATTCATTACAGTTTGCGGATTTCGCTTACAAATTTTGCGAATTCCACTTACATTTGCGGATTCCACATAGATCTTGCGGAATCTACTTACAGTTGCGGAATCCAGAACAACTAGCTATATTTGCTTGTCGCGGAATCCTCAACAAATTAAATGTTCCGACAAAATTTACCTTACAAATATATGTACACGGAATCCACGTAAATCTTGTATGTGGAGTATACCTACATTTTGGAACATGTTTTAAAACTTGTCTCTGGACTGCAGCATCTTACATACACAAAACTGCCCGCTTATCTAGTGCACAGTTTGGCCTGGTAGTGAAAAATGTTTTTTTAAAGTTTCTTAATATCAATGAAAAAACTACTGGAAGGTTTTAATATTTGAATGGTTCTTTGTGGTACGTTCTTTTGCGTGGAAAAAAAAACTGAAAACACCGAAACAGATTCAGAGACAAAGTTCCTCCCCGCTTTAAGTAGTGGGAATAATAATGATTCACTCGTCGTAGCTAAAATTGGTTGCATTGATTTGTGTTAGGTTGCTTAAATAGTTTGCGACGGAAGTCGATTAAAATTTTTGAAACATTTTTGAAAATACTCCCCCCCCCGTCCAGAAAATCCATCCTTGACTCGCCATTGATAATATTCACCCGGTGAATTATCAATTCGGGTCTTATTGTCAATCCTGTGGTTTAAGATGATATGATTTACCAAGTTGATCTCTGAGTGTGCAGAAGATACGCGTCTGGGGCTGTTGGAAACTTTCTTAGTTGCAATTTTCATAAAGCTACAAAAATTAGCACAGATTCTTTGACATTTCACACCTGATCATAAATAAAGTGATGCAAATCAGAGACTCAGTCAGCATTGACAAAAAAAAACAGAAACTTTTCTCTGAAACAGCAATGATTCACTAAAAGTTTAACACTTTTTTGTTCAATTTTGTACTTCGTAAATCAATTATAATACCAACTTCACACGTAAAATACTGTCAAAAACTCTTTATTGAACTATAATCTTTGTTTTTACTATTTCAAGTTGCTTAAAATTACTGATGTCACCAGCATTTTGACATCAAATGTACATCTAAAATAGTATTAGAGGTCAATCTTCGCTTCGTTTCTCTTTGAACTTGACCACCTGGAAGATGGCTTAGAGTTGTGTTTGTCCCTGAGGTGATTGGCATTCACCAGTACTTCTGATCTTTTGGCCAGTGATCCTCCCAGCTGGTGAGCTGTTTGGTACATTTTGCGCACGTCTTCATTTAACTGAACAAAAAAATTCCTGTAAGGTAATCAGATAGTAATCAATTATTTGAAAAAAAAAACACCATTTTTTGAACCATTTTCATTTCACGAAAAGTTCTAATTCAGCTAAAAACATTCATTGATATGAATCAGTAAGTGAATGTTTGATTAAAAAAACATTCTGTATTAATTCGAAACGTATTATTTCCTCGAAGTATGTTTCTCAAAGTATGATTCGGTAAGTATTCAGTAGATTGCAAACAAAAACATACTTTGATGTGAAACAAATTCTATTCACCAAACATTTTCCTTGAGTGAAACTAAACTCGTTGGGATTAATCAGAAAGTGTTCGCTCGAGCAAAAAAAAATTGATTCTGAAAAAATTCTTCAAACAATGGAAAGCATCCGTTTTTTTTTCATTCAGTTGAAAAAAAAATAATTTGAAAAATTTTTTGTTTAAAACGTTCAAGTTCACATGAAAACAATGCTTAATAAAATGAATCGAAAATTTTTGAACAAAAAATCGGTCATTACCGTAACAGATTGAGTAGGGCTTTATCAAGGATTCGGCAATGGGGCCATTTTTTCCATGATCTTTTTACAGTTGCGGAAATTTAGAGAATAAAATTTAAAAAGAGAGTCTGAAATTTTTTATCGTTTAAAGCAAAAAACATGTGAAATTTTTCCACAAATTGTGCTGAATCCAAATAAAAATAAGGAATTCAAAAACAAACACAATAGTTTATGCAGTTGATTGCGCGGCACGGGATTGTCACAATATCCGCAGTTTGAACTGAATCCGCATTGGTGATCAAATTTGTTTTCAATTATGTGGAATAAGCATTCATTTGCTAAACCCACTAAGTCATAATTGATCCAACTTTCGATACAAAAAAAAACGGAATGTTTGTGCTCGGTTTGGGTTTTTTCTTCAGACAAACTTTGACTATTTAACTGGCCATTTTTGATGAATTTTTGATATCATTCGAAACTTATGAGCTTAAATTTGAAAAGGCATTTCACCTGTGATCAATTTTCGTAAAGTTATGGGGTCTTAAGATTGCTAATTCGTCCAATTTGGAACAATTAACCAGCGATTATATTTCGCGCTGTTAACGCGTAGGCGGAGATTTAATCCGTCTTAGAAATCGTTACAAGTTGGTGGTTGAAACAAGCTTCTTTGCCATAAATGATTTGTTACAAGAAGCAAAATCTATCATTTTGTACTTTATATGACTTGTTGGGGGATGATTTTCATGAAAAATTTCAAATAGTCTGTATATAAGTTTTCTTATTAGTCTGCATTTAAGTTTTGAAAACAATCGGACAATGTGGTCAACAAACCTACTTGTAAAATTTTCCAGGTGAGGGGAAAAGGAAAAAGAGCCAATTTATGTTATTAAAGCTCCATAAGCTTTAAAAGGAAGTTGGAACATTCAGGGCTGTGCCCTGATGCGAGCAGTCTTGTTGTTATTGTTCACAGTGGAATTGCGCTGTCAGAGAGCCCGCCTTTTCTAAGCAGGATCCGCATTTTTTAAGCAGTAATGGTTTTTTGTCAACGCAATCCGGGTTTTTTAAATCAACCCACTAAGTGATGCGAGATCCATTTACAAATTGCGGAATCAACTCACAAATGTTCTGAATCCACAACAACTTTCCAAATTCACTCAGTGCTGATGCCGAGACACCATTAAAAGGACGAAATATTTTGCGCTACGAGCTTATTTTTGTTTCCAAAATGGTGCTGAAGTACTCAAAATACTAACTTTAGCTGAGCAAAACTGCCTAAACGCTATATTAAGCCTTTAAGCGGAGTAAATTTTACCGCCTAAATTAAGTAAATTTCACCGCCTAAATAAAGTAAATTTCACCGCCTAAATTAAGTAAATTGAGTAATTTTTCCCGCCTAAATTAATCATATGAAAGCCTTTAAGCTAATAAAAAAATATATTCTAAGCCTGCTCGCTGATTCAAAGTTAGACAAAAAATCAAAATTTCAAACCAATTTTTCTCCGCACTGAGAAAAAACTTTTACATTTTTAAAGTCGACCGAATCACGACTAAAAGTATCATTATTATAGCTTTCGGGGATTGCTTGTCTAGGTCTGTTCTCGCTCTCTAATTTAACGGCACCGCAAAGTGGCCCCTTTGGTAGTGAATTCAACGGGGCGACCGAGATTCACTACTATCCACAATCCCGAAAGGGCTAAGTTGGTGGCAACTACCCCGTATTGTATTCTGTCACTTGCCCCTTTCTATGCTTCTCATGCGGCTGTCTCGTTCACTCTCGCCGATCACACGAAATTTCAGCAATAATTAAATTCAAAAAATTATTGGCCTAAATGCAGAAGGGTCTAGGCGGCCCAAATTTAAATATTGTCCAATCAAAAGGAAAGGGTCCGCGATCAATCGATACAATTGCCTAATTTCAATTCGAGTTCCAAATAACTTAGCCAACCATTGTCTCATTTCTAGAGAATCTTAATTAATGAATTACCCAGAGTAATTCCGCTTAATCACTCAGTCCGACCTCACAATTCCTGATTCTCTTACTAACTGAGAACAAACCGCTCGTTCTCACAGCACAATTGTTCTTCTCTAGCTAACGAGAACCGACTGCTTTCCCCAGGGTTAGGGAAAGGCCCTTTTTAGGGGTCGCTAACTCATCCTAAGCATCTAACGTTCCGATCTACACTCTATTCTAATCCCGACCTTCTGGCTATCAGGGAAACGTAATTCGCTTTTAGGGGTCAAATGGTGCCAAAAAGCCACCTCCGGGGAGCTACGTAAGTATCCCATTCATTCATGTTATTTAGGAGTCCTACTGTCAATATATATGCTATACCTCAGTTACTGTCAATTACCTCTGGGACTACTTTTCTTTTACTCCTTTCTCCTAGTAACTAGTAACTTTCTCCTTGCTCCTAGTAACACATCAATTAAGGCAACTAAGCTTCCTTCAACCAGTTTGGAACAATTTCTAAGACGGATTAAATCTCCGCTCACGCGTTTATAGCGCGAAATATATTGCGCGTTAATTTTCCATAATCTTTAAACCCCCCCTAAGTTTACGAAAAATGATCACAGGTGAAATATCTTTTCAAATTTAAAATCAGGACAACAATACCTTTTGAATGATATAAATAAAATATCCCGTCAAAAATGGCTAGTTGAAATGTCGAAAATTGCTTGAAGAAAAAAACATACCCCGAGCGCAAATATTTCGTTACTTTCGCTACGAAAGTCGGAACAACAAGGATAGCCGGAAAACAAAAAAAAAACTAAAATACTCCCGAAAAAAAACTTTTTCAAATGGTCGAAACAAATACAATTTGCAATTAATTAGCTCTTTTTTATCATGACTAGTTTTGAAAACTGAATTCTACAACACTAAACTGTAAGAGAACTAGGAAAAAAGAACGTAGACAAAGTTTGCCCAATTTTTAAAAGAAAATAATGTTAATCCGTTTCATAAATTGTACCTGTTTTTTGCGTTCGATGAAATCGTTCGAAGAAATTTCTGTGAACATCGAAACGCTTTCCCTGAAAACAGAAAACCATTACTAATTGCGCAAAAAAAATCTATAGCAAACAAAGTGTATTCATCTTTTCGCTAGATCTTTCGCAAGACATCTCAAATTTCAACAGTGTTTGCTTTTTGGTATTGCTAGCCAGATTATCGATACCAAACATATTTCTGCAAACCGATTTTTGAAATTAATTTGTCTTCGTGGGTTTCCAGCCTGTTTAACGAGTGAGTGATTTATTAACTGGGAAGATACCAGATTATATATTTATAGTAATCAGATTAGATAGTATATAACCTTCCAGTTTCGTAATCAGGCTCATCGGCTGTTTTTCGGCCACTTCTCGAAACCGGATCTGCCATTCCGATCGATGACTCATTCCGTAAACTGCCCGAGTCCCGACCCAGTTTCGAACTAGTGTTCCTTGTTTCCGATACACGTTGGCTTGTTGTTGTAACACCGGTTGAACTTTTCTTTTTTCGTTGTTCGGTCAATGATCTCTGAGACCTCTGTGACCTTGCTGACCTCTGACCTTGTATTGACCTTGATGAAGTAGGAGAAGGTCCGACCAAGATTTGAATTTCGTTGCTCAAGTTTTCGGCAAGTTTAGTCGTTGTGCTTGCGCTTGACAGTGGTCTGAAAAAATCAAAATTTGATGATTTTAAAAGAAAAATAGAGAAAAACTCCGACTTAGTGATAGAATTGAAAGCAAAACATTTTTTATTGATGTATTTTTTAAATCAATTTACTTCATTGAACCAATGGCCTCATCTTATTTTGGATTCAGTTATTGTTAAAAAAAGTAGTTTCGGGCGCGTGTTACTATCATTGATTTGAAACACTTTTTTGAAGAAAGAGGAAAGATTAACTCAACATCACGTCTAAATCGACAAGTATGTATCGTTAAAAATAGCTAAAAATGTTTTCAGAGCTTAGAAAAACGGCTTAAGTGAAACTTGTTAAAATAATCAAATCGCTCTTGTAATCGACTCTATAATAGGCCTGCTTGCTCTCATGTTTTCTCATAATATATTAAGAAACGTCGTCAACAGACAAAAAAGTCATTAAATGCGAGGAAACCGAAAAAAATTATCGAAAAAAGACACGTTTTTTTTTTACAAAAGGCGCTTTCTAACTTAAAAAAAAAGAAGTTTATGCCCTTGAAGCTCGTGGGTTTCATTAACAAAATATGATTGACACTTTCCTGAAAAATTCACTTAATTTAACACTTTTTCTGTTTTATACTAGTTCACCATTCCTCTTGGCAAAGGAAAATATTTGAATTTAAAAAAAAATAAAAAGGCAAACTGCGAAAAATTGATTTTCAGCGTGAAAAAACTTCAAAACTTTTCCTGAAAAAAAAATAAAACTAAAAAAGGCATAAAAGGAATAATAAAAGATTGAATACAATGTTTTTTTCCACTCAATACAAAATCTTTAAATTGGTTATTCTCGACGATGATAAAAGTTTCGGGAAAAATATTTTATGTGCTTCGAATCTGGATTAAAAAATTTTATTGTGATATATCACTGGACACAATACGATGGTTGTTTGTGGTACAAGTTTTTACGAGAAAAAAAACTAGAAGAAAAATATAACGCAACTGAAGACAACGTTTCTCCCCACTTTCAATACACAGAACAAAAAATCATAGATGGCTTCTGACTTGGTTAAAGAGACAGTTTTTCGGCCAATTTACTTGTGCAGTCAAACCGGAAGCAATTTTGAATTGTTTATATTTTTGAGGTCCAACATCTTTTTCGAAAGATAGTTCGAAAGTTAGATCAAAAGATGGGCCCCCAATTTCCTAAAAAAATTTAAACAAGAGTTTTTGCCCAAGAAATGACGCAAAAAAGCCAACGTATAAAATGGGTTTCTATACCGAGGCGGATCTAGGGTTTTTCGAGGGGACGGGCGGACTTTCAAAATTTTTTTACGGGCGGATTTTTTTTTAGGTAGACCAATTTGACTTGGAGCGCTCCCAGAAAATTCAAAAGACCCAGTTTGACAAAAAAAAAATTTTGGAAAATTTTGATTAAAACTGCGTTTTTTCTTCGCACGCTCTCCATCAAACTTTGAATACATTAGCTTTGGTCGGTCTAAAATGGATATCATAAAAAAATACCAAAGGAGGACCCTTTAATTCGTCAGGGGTTCGAATCACTGAAGGAAGAAGCGTTAGCTCGGATTGCAGACAAATGCACTAGAAAGAAAAAAAAATGCAGAAAAAATAAAAGTTCTGAAATTTCTTACATATACATTTTTAGCGGTTCGAAAAAGTTTTGGAGACAAAAAAATTGAAATTTAAAATTCATGAATTTTGTTTAAAAAATCCACGTCAGCATTACCAATCCCAGAAATTAACAACAAATTGCAAATACCAGCGGCGCAACAGCAGCTCTCCGTAGATTAACATTCTCATTAAAGCGTTTCTATCTCGTGGATAAATCGCCCGATTTATGAACCAATCAAAATGAACTTGTTGGAACCCTGTTTTTGAAACTGATGACATTTTTCCGGGGCTAAAATCTTTTTTATTGATTTTTCAGTCAGGCTTTTTTAATTTTTAAATGATACCCCAATTAGCCTGCAAAATGTAACGTTTAAAATAGTGATTAAAATAGGCGCTACAGTGCCAGAGCATAATTGACCATTTTTAAGCTATTCGAGCTATTTTGCAACTTTTCCCGCGACAGGAAAATCGGAACAGCAATTTAAAGTCTTATAACATTCAAAAAAATTCATAAAAGAGTCTGAATTGACTCTTAGAAGATGTAAGAGTTTGCTAAGATCTCAGATTTAATCTTACAAGACATAAGATTCTTATAAGATTCTGAGTTTTAGTAACACCCGGGAACCGATTATTAACATGATTTTTTTTTAAAAAAACAATAGTTTTGTTTTGATTTTCAAACGTTTTTCATACTCCTACAAAAAATCCAAAAAACTTCAAACCCACCTTAGAAAATGGGGTGGTTTCTTTGGTGCTGATATCTGGAACGCCGTCTGCAGCTGTTTAACTGTGGCAACGTATAGCGCGCTGGATTTGATCTCGGCTATCTGTTTTCCAGGGAATAGTCTGGCGATTAGGGAAAACAACTCCTCGTTGTTGGGACTCAAATGCATGGCGCACAGGACATCTTCCCTCGCTCCTTTTTTGAACTAAGCAGAGCTTTTTCTTCATATCTATTGTGATCTTTTTATTTTGAACCTTATGGAACAAAATTCAGATCTGAGATGAGCGAAAAGCACCAATTTGTAATATATTCAATGAATTTGAAGAAAAAAATTGTTTCCTCTTCTAATAGATTTCATTGATTTGTTCATGAATTCTAATGTAAGTTTGTTAGGAGAAGAAAACTTTACGGAACATTGAACCTGTTTTAGCTATTTTTGAAAGCCAAAAAACGCATCGAGCGCGGATATAGGAATTGGGCACTTTTGGGGAAATTTACACCAAAAAATCGTGTTTTTTGGCGCTCTCACCCCCCTCTCTCAAATCCGCTACTGAAAAGCATATTAAGGCGTGCTAATTAGCTGTAATTGCAAATGTTTTTTTTATGAATCTTTTATGAACTCATGCAAACAAGACGAATCATTAAAAAAATAGTGCTCAATTCAAGTAATTTATTAATCATTTATTGTCAAATAAAACGGGAAAAGAACTTCTCTCACATCCAGAAGGTGTCTGACTCTGGCTCTGGATATGTAGTATTGGGACACTTTTGGGTTGTGGTGCAATGCGTGGGTGAATTTCTCCTCCGCCTCCAAATACCTCCTCTCAAAGTAGTCCATGATTGCAAACTCATTGAATATCACTGAAGTGTGTTAATGTTAAAGAAAATTAAAAATTGTTCTAACAAAGGGAATAATTAGTTCATAATTCACGAAAGTTTAAAATTATAATACAAAATCCCATTTTAGAAGTGCCCATCCCAAAAGCAAAAAGACCAGTTGGATCGCATGTTATCTTCAGGTCTACTTTTTTTCTAAAATTTTTTATGTGTTTGAGTATATTATTGAGTGATTTTTCTTCCAAAACTTTTTGAATACTTTTAGTGTAATATGTTTTCGGGCTTTCGGTAATTATCATTGTTATGACTGTTTTAGTTTTGCCAATCAAATGGCTGGATAGCTAAAAAATTAGAAAATTAAAAGTGAGGGATGTAACAACACATTATACCCCCGTCTTCTAGAACTTTATGAGTGACGGGTTTTCCAACGGTATTTTTGTTTTCCAGTAGGTAATTTTTGTCAATAAAAAACAATAAAATGATGTTTTAGAGAATTTTTTAGACTTTTTCTTGAAAAAATGCGATTTTTTAGATGTGTGTATTTAATTAATTAATTAATCTAAAATAAATTTGAGCCGGAGTTCCTTGAAAAACAACTGTTTGATTTCCCCAAAATTTCTTTCACTATACTGACGAGAAATGCGTGATTTAATGTCCCAGTCGTCGGAGTCCAAGTCCAGAGCCTGCTGGTAGTCGGCCAGTGCGAAATGGTAGTTTTTCATATGGAAGAAACAGTCTGAATATAGAAAAAAGCAGCCAGTTCAATCCTGCATTTTTTTTGTCCAGTTCAACCTTGCATTTTTTTTGTCCAGTTCAATCTTACATATGGGAGTAAAAGAACCCATAAATTTTTTGGACAGACTCTCTGCGATTGGAAATAACTTCAACTTATTGTTAGGATATGGTGCAAAATTTCGCATGATATTGAAATTATAAACTACTATTAATAAAATGGTTTAGGATTTTCTCGAGGGGGAGATGAGGGCTAGATTTTCAAACTTTTTATCAATTTGGGCATATTGAATTCACCTTATTCTTGATCACGTGAAATAATTCATACCTCCTCTGTTGATATAAAGTCCCTTTTCGTTTTTCTCAGCTCGGATTGATTTATTAAGCAGAGAAATTGCCTCTTCGAAATATCCCTTGCCGAAACACTCAACTGCAAAGTCGTTATAACTCAGAATAAGTTGTCGCATTGCATCCCGGTAGAGAGAAGAGGATTCGTCGTGGTCTGTTTTGTCGAGAGCCAATAAGAAGTCGTCAACTGCCGAGTTGAATTTGCCGAGTCGTCGGTAAATTGCGCCGCGTAACACGTGTAGCTCGGCAACTGTGAAGCAAGAATTTTAAAAAATCATTTAATTACTTTTCAGAAAATCGTAGAAATCGTGGTATTATTTCATATTTGATCAATCCTCTTAAAAAATTTAGAAATAAAAAAAAAACACTTTCTGCTTTTACTTTTACGAATTTTGCAAAAATTAACATGGATTTATATAATATATTTATACCAAAATAAGCCTTCTACTCGGCCCATTATCGGATAGTGAAACATAGTGAAGCCTACTGGCACAGCCGTACAGACAAACAATAGTTTTTACAGTCATTTGGAGATACTGTATCTTTATCAAAACTTGCAATACTTTTCTTCACATCTTGATATTTGAACCTAATCTTGGCGTAATTTTTGATCGAACAAACTGCACCCTGAATATTCTTCTTGAAAACGATATTCAAAATTTTTCATGAAAATTTTGTTCATATGCAATTTTTCACCTCGAATTAAAAGAATAAACCGAAGCATGCAAAAGTACAATTTTAGTATGTTGTTCCTGGTTGGTTCATAATCAAGTACTCTTTGTTTTCGTGAATTTGGTCAATAAAGTTTGATCAATTAAGTTGACCAATTGTTATCATTTCCTTGTGATAACAAGTTGACCATGCCGAAAAAATCTATTGCCATTTTTCAGCTTTAATTGTTTTTTATTTCTAAAAAACAGATTTGGCTGTCCTGCAATTTCTAAAAACTTCTGTGAGACACTTCTTCATTATTTCCTGTCTTCTTCTAAGGTAGTATTTAGATAATTTTGAGCAATTTTCCCTAAGGTTTCATTAAGGTTTCTCATTATGATTGTTAGAATCTGTTAAAAAGGTTGCATTCAATTTTTGATTTCTAAGATGAAGCTACGAATTAACGGAAAAACTTTTTCTAAGAAGCCCTCACAACTCTTTTTTATTTTGGCAATTATCATAAAAAAAGTTAAACAATTTGTTTGAATTTCAAGTTTCAGAAGTTAACATGGATTTATATAATATATTTATACCAAAATAAGCCTTCTACTCGGCCCATTATCGGATAGTGAAACATAGTGAAGCCTACTGGCACAGCCGTACAGACAAACAATAGTTTTTACAGTCATTTGGAGATACTGTATCTTTATCAAAACTTGCAATACTTTTCTTCACATCTTGATATTTGAACCTAATCTTGGCGTAATTTTTGATCGAACAAACTGCACCCTGAATATTCTTCTTGAAAACGATATTCAAAATTTTTCATGAAAATTTTGTTCATATGCAATTTTTCACCTCGAATTAAAAGAATAAACCGAAGCATGCAAAAGTACAATTTTAGTATGTTGTTCCTGGTTGGTTCATATTCAAGTACTCTTTGTTTTCGTGAATTTGGTCAATAAAGTTTGATCAATTAAGTTGACCAATTGTTATCATTTCCTTGTGATAACAAGTTGACCATGCCGAAAAAATCTATTGCCATTTTTCAGCTTTAATTGTTTTTTATTTCTAAAAAACAGATTTGGCTGTCCTGCTATTTCTAAAAATTTCTGTGAGACACTTCTTCATTATTTCCTGTCTTCTTCTAAGGTAGTATTTAGATAATTTTGAGCAATTTTCCTTAAGGTTTCATTAAGGTTTCTCATTATGATTGTTAGAATCTGTTAAAAAGGTTGCATTCAATTTTTGATTTCTAAGATGAAGCTACGAATTAACGGAAAAACTTTTTCTAAGAAGCCCTCACAACTCTTTTTTATTTTGGCAATTATCATAAAAAAAGTTAAACAATTTGTTTGAATTTCAAGTTTCAGAAGTTAACTCATTTGTTCAGGAAAAAAAAAGTAGTCCTGCTTATTTTGGGATTCTGATTTAAGTATACGTGCACAGGCAAAATACTGTTCCGCGATATCTGTTTCGTCAATTTTTGTCCTCATTTTGTCGAAAATTTTTAATGTTTTGTCATTGTTTTGTCCAAATTATTGGAAAAAAGGAGTATGGACGACCCCGAGGACAACAATTTTCTTGTAGTTAATTTCTCTCTTCGTAGTTTCAGTCTATACTTTTGTTACTTCGCTTTTGTTATTGAGAAAGTCAAGATTGAAGTCTTCAAAAAATACATACCCTTTTTAGACAAATTCTAATGATGCGACATATGACAGTTTAAGTAAGAGAGCTCTGAAAATTTTATCAAATATTTAGAGTAATGTAAACTGTTGTTTTTGAACAATTCTTGTTTAGAAGTGTGAAAACTTGACTGAGGATTTGTACGTGATTATGGGATTTTGAGTGTGCCGTTTCAATTCTGATACTTTTATTTAAGTATAGACATACGCCCCCTGCTTTTGAATTACGATTGCAAAGGATCATATCGCGCGTTAGTTGTCCCGAAATGGTCAATTTTGCAATCTCTTAACGCAAATAACTCTGCGAACCTTTATCACAAGTGAAATACAATCTATTTTTTTCCAGGACAACAATAGTTTTTGAATGATATACAAAAATTTCGTCAAAAATGTTTTAGTTAAAATGTCAATTAAGTAGACTGAGCATAAACAGATGAATTAAGTCTAAGTTTTGTACATCCAGTGGCATAATTTCAGAAAAAGTAAGTAGTTGAGAGACATAAAACTGAAAAAACACGACAAATTTGTGTTTCTAGCAACTCTAAATTGTTAATTAGATCAGAAAGTATCATTTATTGAAAATTTCGAAATATGAAATTGAAGTGTCTCGTAAATCGGCTTCACAATCTGATAAATTACTGGTAAATCGGTTTACTGAACCTGACTCAAAACTTAGCATTGTAGAAACAAAAATATATATACTTATTCATCCGGTTTGAAATTGAATAGATTCAAATAATACCTGTCGGGTCGTTGTCTATGGCTTGGCTGATTTTGCTCTGTGCTTCGGGCAGTTTGTCTTCCAACATCAACACAATCGCTTGATTCTGAAAAAAAAAAATTCCTTAACCCAAATACCTAAAAAGGCATCAGATTTCATGATTGGGTTACTAATTGTAAAAATCAATCAGAGTGAATTACGTTATTACAAAACATTTAGTTCAAAATATTTCTGGTTGTTTCCAATATTTGTATCATTGGTAATCTCTTTTTTTAAGACAAAAAGAGCGTCTTACTATTGTTCATGTAAAGAATTGTATTCTCGAAGGTGAACATTTCAGAGAGTTTTTCTCCAATAAATTTTTTTTATATCGATGCTGAATTCCAAACAGATGAGGATTCGTAGAGTACTTCGTAGTTGTGAGTTTTGTGTTTACCTTGAGTTGTATGGCTTTCTCGAACAACGCTTCTCTCAATTCCAGTGCCTGCTCCAACTCTGGCTCCAGTTCCAGGGCGTCTCTGACGTCATAATAACACAGGGTGCTCTAAAACACAAAGAGTGCTTGCTTTTTTTGAGGGCGAAGGAAGAAACTAATTCTGACCAAGTGAACAATCTCCCCCCTTAATCAATTAATGGGGGGGGGGGACTGCACTTGGTTAAAGTAAGTAGTTTTCTGCTAATCAGATTTTAACATAGTGCAGGCTTGAATTTGTAATTCAATTTCAAGGGGGAGATTGTTCACATTGGTCTCATTTTAGTAGCTTTTGGATTTTTGAATGCTTCTAAAACTACTAATTATTTGAATTAGTAATTCAAATAGTTTTTCAGACTTGGGTGGAATTAAAGCTGAAGGTTGAGAAAACATAAACCCCCCAACCTGCCCCACCCTTTTCCTCCACCTCACTTAGGGTTTGTCTCCTTCGCCACTCAAAAGATTCGACTATCGTTGGTAGTATTTTACGACGCTTATTTCCGGTTAGTTGACGCGTATTTTTTTTTCAAAAGGCGCTTTCAGCAACGATTGCCCACATCGGAGCTCCATGATATCAATCTATTGTATTGTATTTTTATATTTACTCTCCTTAAACTTCTAAAAGAATTGCGTTTTTTTTTTTCAAAATGGATTAAAACAAAACGCTAAGTTTAAAAAAAAACAATTAAGTCCACTTTGTATTGATTGCGTTGTTTGTGATGCTTTTTTCTGCAGTTTTTTTCTTCAGTTTTTTCAATGTTTTAACCCAACATAGTTAGTTATAATGGATGCTAATCTGCTTAAGTATGCCTGAAAATTTAATTTTACAATTCAGTATGATATAACATACAAAAACTGTTTCCCCCAACTCACTTACGCATCATTTCTTTGCCCGGGTTACCTGTGCATGGGAGGCAATTCCTGGGGTCATCCCTGAAACCAAATCTGGCCAGAGTGTGAGGGGTTAGTTATTGGGTTTCAATCCCGTGATTTGTTAACATGTACTTGACTGTCAATCTGTATTCTACTGTTTTAGTCTGACCTTCAAATCAGAATCCTCATTTGATACAATAAAAACTCTATCTTTTACCACTTTTTGTTACAGCGCAGCGAGAAGATGGGGACAACCCTGGGATTTGTGGCGTTTTGGCCACCCAACTAAATGGAGCCACCACTGCTGTGGGAACATCAGTCGTCGGACGAGATCTCATGGGCAATCTGGGAGAACAAGTTAAACAGACACATCCAGGGGGAGAAATCATGAACATCCAAAGAGCAAAAGGACATCGAACCTTCGAAAGGAGAAAGACATCGAAAGGAGAAGGACATCGAATCCTGGCAGCAATATTTCAGTGAGCTATTCCCTAAACTCTTTATTAGAATCGGGAAAATATAGGAAGCAGACTGAATTTTTCATGCCTGAATTGCTAGCGTGCACCAAACGAGACACGATGAGTAGCCAAAAATAGAAGCGATCGGATAGAAAACAGCCAACAAAACTAATCACAATCCAGGAACAAGCGGACTCAGATAGCGACGAAACACGACCTTCGGAGACGACGCTACTGCGAATGCAATTGGAAAAAGCCGTGCAATCGGAGGCTCTTGCTACTGGCCAAACAACAAGCCGCGCAAAAACGAATGGTGAAAGCCAGAATAAACGGGAAACCAGAGGCAAATAATCAAAAGACGACAAACCGATGAAAATTTTTGCAAATATACCAGCTTCAAAATCAAGAGAGAATCTCTCGAATAGCTGCCAGAACGACGGCAAATCGGAAATGCAAAGTGAGAGCTGGGCGAATCGGAGAAATACGAGACGAAGGGCTCCAGTTGATAAGTTGGGGGGAGTTATGATCGGCTGGACCAGGAAGGAGACGAACGAAAATCCAAAAGGCGAAAGAAAAGTAAAATTCCAGGGCGATGGAACTTACAGTTCAAAACTCATATCCCAGGGAGAGCGACTAGTCTGAAACTCAAAAACTGTTCCACATAATGCTAAAACTACTACATTTAATTTGTATATTATGTATTTAAATTTTACCTTCATAGGGGAAAACTGAGGGTTACCAATTGCATGTCAATCATTTGAGTTTTTATCTATAATTAGGAAATTTTGTCCTACTGTTAAATCATGGCAGGTACCTGCCTATTAATCAGTAAACTATCAGTCTTTCTGTCTTAGTCTGGCCTTTTTATCATAATTTTGCTCTGATACAAAAAACTACATTAGGAATTAACAGATTCAAACTCTATCTTTTACCAACTCTTGTTAAGGGCGAAACCATGTCAAATTTTTGTAGAAATAGCCCTGGTTTTCCATGTTTTTAGTCGAGTTCTGAAAATTGGAAAGATTTTCAAAGTTTTCCAAAACATAAAAAAAATCATCGATTTTCTGAAAAAGAAAAACCTCAGCCTAATTGGTAAGAAGTTCGCGTATAAACTGCATTTTATATTCTTCTTTGAAGTTCAAATTGAATTTTTGCTCAATCTGTTTTATCACAGATTAAATAGATTGTTTGACTTTAAATATGAAAACAAAAGGTGACGGTTTTCTATGTGGCTTCTATATAGCTTCCACCTAAAAAAAACAGTTTCAAAACAAACAGTTTTCTGTCAATCTTAAGCTTGTTTTTTTAATTGAAAGTTTACGTGAGGCTCCATGAACATATACTTAAATTATTTGTTCCTTTGCGTGAAAAACTTATTCTGGAAAAAGTTATGCCCAAAAAAAATCACTTATTTTCAAAATCAAAATGATTTTGCGGCTTTAAAAAATTTTAGAAAAAAAATTATAAAAAAATGCTTTTAAGTTTGTTTTCTTGACAGGGTTTTTAGACTCCCGTTGCCAGCAAGTCCAAGATTGCCTCCGACTCTCTAACTTCTGGCAGGAAAACCAAGATGGGAGTGATAGATGAAGGTTTAAATTGGCTGGGCTATCGTTTTTCATGGCTATCGGGGTAATAAGTAGTCATGTATGTGTGAGGGGGAACATGGGTGTTGAAATTTAGGGTTGTCCAAAAAGTATCGTTTTTCAAAAAGTTAATTATTTATGAATGGGTTTAGAAACCAAACAGACCAAAAGTAATTCAGTATTTCAAATTTTAGTTTTCAATTTGTAAGTTTTAATTAGTTTTCAATCTATTTTCATAGATTTTAATGAGTTTATTATCAATTTAATCACTAAAATTTAAAAAAAAAAGTTCCACTCTGGGCTTAGACTCCAATTCAATTTTGAAAAATTTGAAAAAATTTCACTATAAGGGATCTAAGTTTAGCTATATAATCCAACAAAATCAGCTTTGCATGAAACTCCAGTTCAGGTGTGTTGAAGTTAGTAGTAGGATCTCGCCCGAAAGTAAACAAATTGGTCGGAACCTTACCAGAAAAAAACAAAAACACCCTTTTTGGTCTTTTAAAAAATTTAGCGGCAGTGAAAAGATTTTCAAAATGGGTTTATCTTTTTCGTTTTGGTAGAGTTTTGAGAATCATTAAGTGGCCGAGTTGAGTCCATACGAAAAAATTCTTTTCACACAATACCATTATTGGAAAATACGAACAAAAAAGTGCATCATACAACTTCTATTTAAAAAAAGTTTTCCGACTTATGCACGGCAAACTATTTTTTCCATGCAAAAATTTTTTAAAATCTTTCAAATGTGCTTGAGGGTAATTTTGAATGAATTTAGTGCTATTTTTTGTGAGAGAGCCTTTATTTATCAAAAATGATTTTTTGGCATGTGAAATATGCTCATTTATGAAAACTGTATGATAAGCACTTTTCCATTATAATCAAAAGTAGACAAATTCTAAAAGTAGACGGTAAAACAGTTTTGTGATCAAACAAACGGTTTCCAAACGAGCTTTTATGAATGCAAAAACTTCAAATAGATCCCTATAACGTAAGCCAGACTAAATTGTTTTACAAAGAAGATTTCAAAATCACAGGAAAAAATTTTGTGTCGTCAGATTTCTTTTTTGAATTTAGATGAAGAATACGGCGGCTTTTGTCAAAAAAACAGCCATTGATTTTAACTGAGGAATTTTTCGAAGTAGAAGCTTAATAGCAATATGCGAAAAGTTAAATCTTTGGGATTCGACCCCCTGCCGACTTAAAGGGTCACCCCTTTGTACTATTTTGAGATATCCATTTTTGGTGATGAACCCTAAAAACTTTCTTAAGGCGCCTTAAGCGCCAATATATACAAGTTTTGAAGGGGGAGCGCGCGCCGAAAAAAAACGCGATTTTTTGGTCAAAAATTTCCAAAAAGTGCCTAAAAACGCCTTTTTTTGGCCTGTTTTTTTCAAAGTTCGGCCAAATAGGGGCAAAGCAGTGCTTTGGGAGAGCTCGAAAAATCAATTTGGTCGACGTAAAAAAAGGTCGACAAAATTTTCGAAATTTTTTGAAAATCCGCCCCCCCCCCCCTCGAGAAAATCCTAGATCCGCACCTGTAGTTAATTTTTCTTCGAAGTAGAAGCTTAATAACCATATGCGAAAAGAAAAATTACATCTTTGTGTCAATACTGGGTGAAATGTAACAATCTTCATGTTACGTAGCTTATCTCAATAACGTACATTTTTTCTGCAATTTGAACCCCAATAAGTTCACTGGTTTTCTGCCATGATAACGTTGTGGTTTATGTGGAATAGGACATACACGAAAATTTAAAACAAACCACAAAAAATGCTTTTTTTTGTAATACAATTTCATTCGTGGAAACAATGCTAGTCATACAGTTTTATAGTGGAAAACAAGCTTATCAAGCTATTTTCAAACAAACTTTTCTTCTATGGTGCTGTATTAAATTGTACCATGAGATTTTTTCCACTGATGAAAATTGTATGAGAACCAAATTTTGTCAACCGGATAGAACTAAAGGAAGGTAGACAAAAAACCCCTCTCTGCTTCCTCGAAAATGTTCTAGATCCAAACCTAGATCAGTCATTTTTTTTGATACTGATAGATAATTTTATAAGCTGCAAAAAATTAGTTTTTATGATTATTCAATTTGTTTTTGACACTATTTTGACTAAAACTACAAATTGATTAATTATTAGTACTGTTTACTTTTTGTATTTCAAAGAAGTTATTTTCTAAATTCCTTTAGAGAACAAGGCTGTTGTTCATTCTAGAGTTAATTCTACTGAATTTCCATTTTTCTTTTAGAAATTTGCTGATACAAAAGAAAGAGCGTTATAGGATTAATCCTGTTTAAACTCAAAACAAGAGGAGAAACGTATTCATTATTTTTAGAGAAATTTAAAAATTGACAGGTGCAAGCGACGGAAAATTGTATCTCTGTTATTTTCTTATTCTGTTATGCGGAGCTTTGCTAAAACAGAATCAAAACAACCAATATTCTTACCATGCTTCTGAAATCAGCAGCGCGTGCAATATGAACGATATTGTATAAAAAAAGAAGCAATTACTTTCGTTCATTTCGAATTTTTTCCCCTTTTTTCAATTATGCACTGACATATTGTAAATTTAAAAAAAAAACAATTTTCTTTATTTTTATGATCTTCGCGAAGCTTATAAATTTTTATTGGGTTTCCTTCGTTTAATTAAATATTTAGTTCAACTTCTCTCAAAAAATTTGTTCTTTTGTTACAGAAAATCATATATTTTGAAATTTTTATTTGAAGCAGCTCAGTTACATACAAATTTTAGTTTGGATTATAACAAAGCTTAGAAGTTATGTTGCAGTTTTTCTTCAGAGATAAGTTTTGACATTTTTAATTGAATTGATTTTCAACTTTGAATGGAAAAAAATTTTGAAATATCAGTTTGTATTGAAAATTTAACTTTTACAAGTTGACTTTTTTGAATGTCGTGTTGCGGAAAGTCGAACCGAATTGATTCGGCCGAGCGAATTGAAGTAAGAGTCGAGCCGAAAACTACAAAACCGAAACAGAAGAATACGACGACCAAATCGAAACATCGGCGAAAGGGATCGGGGGGAAGTATAAGCATAAGTGTGGACTTTGGAGGCCATGATAGTCGGGAACATAGAGTTGTGCACCACCACCATTACCATCATGACCAAGACCATGACCATGATCACGTGACTGCAGATCCGAAAGAAGAAGGTTCTAAATGTGCATTTTTTTTTTCAATTTTTTGTGCTTTGTTTTCTTCGTTTCATGGTTTTTTCTGAAAAAGACAAACAAGCCAAATGTCAAAAACACAGAGCAACGTTATTTTTTGCAAGCAAACAATTGGAAGATGCGAAAAATCATATAACTTCACACTCAATCAAATTTAAATTGTAAATTTTCATTTATCTTAAATATTCACCTCAAATTCTCAATTTTTTTTTCTTAGGATAAGTGCTACAAAGCTACAATGTTTGATAAAAAAAATTTCAGCAAAAAATGTTTTCTTTTCTGAAACCCTAGAAAAAGAAAGCTATGCTAAAATTGATTAAAGCTTTTTCAGTAAAATCTGAAGACAACATTTATTGGAAATGCTTATCAAACAGTTTCAATATATGAAAAATTTACGATACTCAGTATTCACCAATCAATTTTTTCAAAACCGTGAAGTACACGCAAAAATCGTTTCGAGAGTTATAGAATTTATTTTTAAAATTTGTCTCAAAACGGGCGAACACTGTGTTTACTTGTGAATTTAAAAGAGATTCCACAACAGCGTAGAATGTCATTTTTGTGAAAACGCAACAATAGTTATTTTATTTTCTAGTATTGTTGATGTGAAACCCACGGACAATTAACCAAAACATTGTGCTCTCCCAATGACTTTAAAAAAGCAAAACTATTGAATCTTGAACGCTTTGTAGAATCATTAAAAATAATAACTTTGTTCCGACTATTTTTGAAGAAATTGACGGAACCTTTGAGACAAAGTTTTTCACCTTCATGCAATCACTTTTTTCGCCATCACTTTTTGTAAAGTTATGAGGGTTTAAAAGAGCAATTTGGGCAAGTTGGGATAATAAACGCGCCGTATATTTCGTGCTAATAATGCGTAAGCGGAGTTATAATCCGTCTTAGAAGTTGTTCGACTGAGACATGCTTAGGTCTAAGTAAATTTTTGCTCTCCGCAAAATATATCATTTGGTACTTTAAATAGCGGGTGGGTGCATTATAAATAAAAACGAAATTTTTAAAAATTTTATTCCATTTTTTTGAAAATTTTATTGATTGATTAAATTGGAACACTCAATTGATTAAATTGGAACAATTGATTTAATTGATTAAATTGGAGGAGAAATTAAAATGCAGTCGGAACAACGCAGTATGACACGAGAACTGTTGTTGTTCCGACTTTCGTAACGAAAGTAACTGAATATTTGTGCACGGGTTGAGTTTTTTTTCTTCAGACAAATTCGACTTTTTAACTAGCCATTTTTGACGGACTTTCTAATTTTTATTCTAAATGTATTGTTGTCTTGAACTTAAAAATAAAAAATTATTTCACCTGTGATTATTATTTTAAAATTTATGGGGGTTTAAAGATTGCCATTCTGGCCATCTTGGCACAATCAACGCGCGATATATTTCGCGCTATGAACGCGTAAGCGGAGATTTAATCCGTCTTAGAAATCGTCCTGAATTGGTTGAAGGAAGCTTATTTGCCATAATCGATTTGTTACTAGAGCAAAATTTGTCACTTTGTGCTTAATATGGCGTGTGGGGTGATGGTTTTTACAAAAAATCCCAAATTTGAAAAAAAAATTTTTTCTTCTATCACAATTATTTTTTTCATGTTGTTACTGCTCCATAAACCTTAAGAGGCAGTCGGAACATTCAGGGCTTTGCCCTGATACGAGCAGTCTTGTTCAACTTTGCAGTGGATTGCGCTGTCGCTGAATCTGCCTTGTGTAAGCAGTATTTGCATTTTGTATACAGAAGCGGCACTATGTAGGAGCAATCGGCCTTTTTTTAGGTGGAACCCGCAAATTGGTGCGGATTTCATTTGATTTTGCAGAACCATCTTACAAATTGTGGAATCCATTTACAAGTAGAATTCGCAACATCTTTTTATATATTCCCTCTTTTCAGATTGCGCTACAATTAATGTGACGGGCATTTTTACGTTACAATTTTTTGCTTGTAGAATTTGGGGGAGCGGTGGTGAAGTGGTTACGTCTCCGCCTCTTAATCGAAAGGTCGGATGTTCGAGGCCCACCATGATCCGTGCTCGTTGCTTGAGGGTGAAGCAACATTACCCAGCCCAGAAAAAATACCAAAAAATTGCATGTAGTTCTTAAACAGGGGCACAACAGCGGTTCGCCGTGATGAGCTGTACAGCTCTTGTGTTGGTCCTTTCCCCCGTGGATAAATGATCTTAAAATCTTAAAATTTGCAACAAATGGATTCCACTCACAATTTGGAACTGGTTTTAATGCTTGTTTCCGGGATTCCAGTGTCCTATACACTCACTACATGGTGCGCGCATCCAGAACAGTTTGTCCTCGTTATGAAAAAGTACGCTAAGCACTTTCTCGTAGACTCAGTGTCCGGAATTGCATGATAGGCAACTTTTTGAATGGAGAGCAAACTGGGTTACCAATATTTTTACACACGAGTTGTTTTAAAAAAAAAAATGGAAATAATGAGCAAAAATATTAACAAAAAAAGTCATTTTTTTCTAATGCTTTCAACGATCAACGATTCTTTGGGTTAAAAATTACAACTTTTAGGTTGTGACGAAGGTGAGCCAGCCGAAGAAGTAGCAGATTTGGAACCCGACGAGGAACCGTTGGCAGAACCCGAGCCCGAGGGGGATCCTGAACCAGAACCCGAACCCGAATCAGAACCCGAACCCGAACCAGAACCCGAGGCGGAGCCCGAACCGGAAGAGGAACCCGAACCCGAACCCGAACCCGAAGAGGAACCCGAACCCGAACCCGAAGAGGAACCCGAACCCGAACCCGAGGAGGAGCCCGAACCCGAAGAGGAACCCGAACCCGAACCCGAAGAGGAACCCGAACCCGAACCCGAACCCGAACCCGAGGAGGAGCCCGAACCCGAAGAGGAACCCGAACCCGAACCCGAGGAGGAGCCCGAGCCCGAAGAGGAACCCGAACCCGAACCCGAGGAGGAACCCGATGAATGAAACTATTTTTCATTTCAGTTTTAATGTTTGTTGCAATAGATTTTAGGAACTATTTTTTTCTCTGCGATTCATGCTAAAAACTGCAGCGCTAGATATAAATATTTCAACCCAGGTAAAGCGCAAAAAGACCATTTTGTAGGAATGTGGCTTGAAGAAGTATCTAACTATAACTTTTTATAAAAAGGCACCACGATGCCCATTTTCGCAGCATGAAATAAGCTAAAAGTAACAAATGAACCTCTTGATTTGAAATGAAAAAAATCAAAGTGTTAGTTAAAAAGAAAAGTTAAAAGTGTGAATTTTTAAACCCATTTTTCTAGAAGTTGAAACTTTTCCCAGAAGTTAAAATTTTTCAGACGCGTTTTTCGAGTTGAAAAAGATGTGAACACAAACACTAGAAGGGGCAGTACAACAGTGCCGAAAAATAAAATGTTGTTCAAAAGAGCCGAATACTGTTTTTACTCATCTCTTATCACTAACAAATAAAAATTAATTCAAATCAACGGAAGTTGAATATTCAAAATTTGCCATTTTATTTGACAAAATGACAAAATACAAGCACGGCATCATTAAATTTTCTGAACTGTTAAAGTTGTCGAATTTTGGTTTTGAGGATATGCCATTTTGTTGCCAAAGGTCTCAATATGCCAGTTTTTACCATCTGAACTAGGTTTTGCATCGGATCGAGCTTTTTCTCGAATAGAGGGAGAAAAAAATTGTTCGTGCAGTAAGAAACATTCTGAGCGAAAAACTGAATTGTTCAGAGCGACAACTTTACTAAGCTCAGCTGTTTTTTAAAAATAGCACGCTTTTAGAAAAACTTGGTGCATCTGGTGAAACAAGACAAACTTAACAATTCCATAGAGGATGGCTCTGAGATTTTGCTAAGTTTTCCAAATCTATGCCAAATTTTTGTTTAGTTTTCCAGTGAAAGCTGTCAAAATCATCTTTCAAAAGAGACAGTAGTTTTTTACTGAGTTTGTACTGAGAGACAATTACCGAATTTTTTTTTTCACTAATGTGTTTACAAGCCGTACAAAAACATCAATGGAACCAGCAAAAAAGAAAACACCCGAATGCATTAATCGATAAACAGATAAAACCTGTTTTTTACCCTGTTTTTTACTGTAACTAAATTCGGAAAATTTAATGTAATTTATCGGAAGAAACCAAATGGAAAATATTTTTAAAAACATGAACGACAACTATAAACTTTTTTGTCATCAAAAGCCAATCTTGTTTTTGATTTTTAATCAGTACGTAAAACACTAGAAAAAGTATAGTCAGATAGTTCCAAAAAAAGTAAATGCTTTCATTGTGATCACATTCAAATTGGTAGCTTGCTTCATGGAGATTATTTGCTTATCAACAACTTAGGGGCAACAAAACTTTCTTCTTCCAACTCTTAAAGAAAGTTACTGAATAATTGTACTCGGGCGGTTTGTTTTCTCAAGACAGTTTCAACTTTTTGACTAGCAAAAAAACCTATCGAAAAAATCGTTTTCGTGAGCTCAAATCTAAAAATCATGTTTTTGGAAAACTTATGAGAGTTTAAGGTTGCCAATTTTGATAACTTGGGACATTTAACGCGTGATATATTTTGCGCTTATAGAGCATAAACGGATATTTAATCCGACCTGAAATTGTTTCGAAATGAACTAAGTCATGCGTTTTCGTCAGTTTAATGTTTTTGTAAGCTCAAAATATAACACTATCCACTCTAAATAGCGTGTCAAGCAAAATCAGGTGACAATCGTTTCATTACATAGAAAAAGAGGCCAGAAATTGAATTACTCAAAGTCAAATTACGTTGCTCAAGTTCCACGATTTTTCTAAAAACTGGCCATTCATTTTATACAGAGAGACTTAAAAGGCTCGGACAAAGTTAGTTTTTCAGACATTTTTCAAGTTTGCTCCTGTAATTTGTTTTTGATTTTCTGATTTTTTGGCTAACAAAAACAAAAGACTTCTCTTAGCAGTGCAACTCCGTGAAGGTTCTGACTGCGTTTTAAGAAATTTCTATGTTTTTTTAGGAAAACAATCTTGCTCATTATACGCTATAGACAGTATGCAGTGAAGTTTTCCGCACTCAACCAACTAAAAAAAAGACTAGCTAGCATGCCTGAATTAAATTTGGAACAAATTCTAAGACCGATTAAATATCCGGTTACGAATAAATAGCATGAAATATATCGCACGTTGATTGTCCAAAAACGAATGAAATGGCCATCTTCAAACCCTCATAACTTTACAAAAATCTTAGATGAAATATCGTTTGAAGTTTGAGCTCAGGGCAGCAATTATTTTCCAGTGATATGACATTTTGCTTTGTTTTGATATATTGTTTTGCGTGTTGGAAAGTAAAAATTTGTCTGGAGAAAAAAACCACTCAAAAACTTTTCCGTCACTTTTTCGAAAGTCAAAACAAAACGTTCATGCAAATCACTGCTCCGATCTTGGATGCTGTCTATCAAAAACAGTTGCAAAAATCACAACCAACAAAAAATAATCAAGAAGAGCTAATTACTATCCCCAGAAATCTAGCCAGAAGTTTCCCAAAGATAATGAAAAAATTAATGATTAGTCTTTTTTATGTTTTCTATTTTCTGATTTCTGGAGGAAAAAATGCTCATAAATTTCGTTGAGTTTCAAGATTCACTTGTATCAAAGTTTTTTGTTGATATCATTCCACCTTGCAAAAATTGGATCATTGGGCAAAATTTTTATCCGGATAAGAATTCTAAAAATTTTAGTCCACTTTCAAAAAAATGAACTTATCAATTTTTAGCTGAATTTGCCTTTTCATAGTTGAAGGCAAGTTTTTTGTTAATTTGAACTCAAAAACTGTATATTTTGAATATGTTTTTTCATCAGTCCATTAACATGCATGAATGTATTTCTTATCTTAGCGTAATTTAAGATTTTTTCCAATTTAAAAACAAACAAACAAAATACTTGAACCTAAACATGTGTCTTCCTTACGTTCAGTGACTCTGATTAACAAGAAATAGAGAAAGCAGACAAAAATTATGCTTCAAAACAGCCTGAAAAAAACTGCGAACAAATTGTTCATAAATCGAAAAATTATCTTTCCAAATATTAATATGTATGTTTTATTTTTTGCTACTTTTTGTCATAATAACCTGCTGATTTTCTATACAAATTTAGATGTTCAAGCTATTTTGAGATTCAAATTTGCTGAAGTACAAAACTTTCTGAAAAATGACACTTGCTCTTTTTAAATTTTATATTCAGATTCGCTCTTTATCATTTATTTTGTCTTCCCAATTGTTGCAAATCCGGCCCATGTCAACAATCTCCCCCCTAAAATTAAAGGTCAAATTGAAGCAGTAAGGCCTATTTTGTACTCTGCTCGAGCTTACGTTTCCGAACAACTGGTGAAGTCGTGCTCTCATCACGAACAGGTCTGGGTTGTCACTCTCGGCTTCGATGCGTCGGTTCACGAGAGCCAGACACTCCCCATGACGCTGAAGAGATGCCAGACAAGCTATGCTTCTCGTGTGGTAGCCGACAGTATCTGGTCGCATTTCAGCAGCACGAGAAAAACACTCGAGGGCTTCTGGAAACTGTCCCTAAAAACAATTTTTTCCGGTTTTTTGAGATAAAATTCTAAAATCATGAAATAATCCTAATTTATCCACAATTTAGGATATTTGACTAGTAGATGCCTCAAGTTCCAAGTTGATAAATTGAATGAACGTAAAACCGCAATCATTTTTTTTGAGAATTTGGTTTCGCCAAGTTTTCAATTGACTTATTTTATTCTGCTCTTTAACTTTCATCTTTACTTAGACAAAAATATTAATTTTTTTTTGATATTAGGATCAAAAAATTTCGGTCAAGAAAGTCGAGAAAACGAAACATATCGAGTTTTTGCCGAAAAAGTCGAAGCATATCTATGCGGGGTCAAATAAACAAAAGTTTTATAAAATATCTGCCAAAAGAGTCAAGAAAGTCAAAACATATCGAATTTTGGTCGAGAAAACTGAAACATCTGAACTGGGTCGAACAAAGTCGAACACTTTTTGTTGGGTCGAGAAAGTTGAAACATACCAAAATTTGGTCGAGAAAGTCGAAACATACGGTTTTTTGGTCGAGAAAGTCGAAACATACGGTTTTTTGGTCGAGAAAGTCGAAACATACGGTTTTTTGGTCGAGAAAGTCGAAACATACGGTTTTTAGGTCGAGAAAGTCGAAACATACGGTTTTTTGGTCGAGAAAGTCGAAACATACGGTTTTTTGGTCGAGAAAGTCGAGACTTAAACCGAATACCCGGAAAGTATAGGGGCAAAAAAAAAACAGTTTTTCTGGACCACTTAAAAAAATTTCCGAAAAGGAACAAGATTTGCGGTTGAATATTGAACCACCGGCTATCCGAAAAAGAAAAAACCAGCTGTAAATTGAGAAAAAAACGGCTAAATTTTCCGTATATAGGTGATTTGTTGATAGTAAATTTTTTTTGGGATGGTATTGCTAGTATTTGGAGTGATTCTGGAATATAATACATTCGTGTCGTTTAAATTTCTGTCGTCTCATTGTCCTATTGACTTATTTGCCCCTATTTGCCCCCTATTTGCACAAACAACCATCATATGTGCACAAACAAGTTCTTCATTTTGTAACGTGGAGGTGACAGACAAGTCGTATCTCAAAGTTCCCAGATTGACGACTGACTTTCATACACGGAAAAAATTAATCATGCAATTCCATAAAATAAGTCTATGAAAAAATGATAATCACTCGATTTTTTCTTAAATTGTGTGATCGAAAATCAAAAGAACGTTTTGCTTCTTTTGGAATATAATTCGATGAATCGTCTTAAAAAAACAATTTTGGCATAAAAATTTGACATACTAATTCCATATATGCAAATTGTATGACTAATCTTTTTTGATGGCGACAACAAATGTTTGTTTACACAAATTTTGTGCCGAAACAATAGATTGGTAATATGGAGAAAAAAAATTTGCCAACAAAATTTTTTAACGTGCATAACGTAGTACTGGATACACAAAAGTTGTTCCTCTTTTGTTTCTCTGGTTACGTTTCGTTCAAAAGTTCTTAAAACAGCGGACTCTAAAACTTCTACTTCTTGCATGGTTCGTTCATTTATGCCTTGATTAATATTTGAATTCTTAAAAATTCAAATTTCGAAACTGACAAAAAACGCAAGCCCACCACAAAGAGTCCACCCTTTGAAATTTTTTGAGATATCCATTTTTGGCTGACGAACCCTAATTTTTTTCTAGCAGCGCATTTGGCGCCAATCTTAACAAATCTTGGTAATTTTTTTTCCAAAAAGTGCCTATAAAACTCTTTTTTTGAACTTTTTCAAATACCGGTTTTTATAGTGATTAGTGAGAGCTCGGAACATTATTTTGGTTGATTAAAAAAATTTATACTTTTCGCTTCTTCAAAAATCCGCATCCTGCCCTCGATAAAACCCTAGATCGGTCCCTGATGAAAAATGTATCATAAGACTTTTTCAATATGAAAAAAGTACAACTAGTTTTTTTTTGTGAATCCGGGTTCCATAAAAAATTTTGGAACATGGCTCTTCAACGGCCCCTTGAAAACATGAAAAACGATCAAAAATGAGAAAACGGGGAAAATGATAAAAAAATTAATTTTTTTTTTAAATGGAAAACACGCAATCAAGAATGAAGATTTAAAACTAATGAAATTAACACAAGTCTCGAAATCAAGATTAATATAAAATGTCCTGAAAATGTGAATCAGAAATATATTTAACAAAAAGTATCGAATACTTAGGCAGCTAACTCTTTTACAATTTAACTCTCGTTTTAAAAACAAAATGATGAAGCTTAAAATGTCTTTCTTATTTATAACTTAACAACAAATTTTCACCCAAAAAATTATTCATTGTTTTTTGAAATCTTTGTCAACATACATTTTCCATAATGTCTTGACCAGATTGGGATTCCAACTCTTTGGATAAGCGCGGTTTTTATCCAAAGATTTTTTATTTTTTTTTAGAAAACTTCAGAAATAAAACTTTACAGTTAACAGGAATAAAAAAGCTTGTCTGACCGTTGGAAGCTGTTCAAAACAATTTCAATTAAGTTATGAACATTTCTAAAAAAGTTCTGATTTGAATGAAAAAAAGTCTCACTGCAATTACATTGTCAACAAAAACTTTTGAGTTGAAATCTAAGTTTGATTAGTTTTTTTTTTATCAAAACCAACATTTGGCATCTTCAATATTAAAAAAAACGATCAGAGCACATACGTTTTTTTTTCCTTTTTTTTCTAAAAAATTGGTGCGAAAACGACGTTTCGTCATTTTTCAGAAAATGTTCAAATTTGAATAGTTTGTGCAACAACTTTTGTACACGGGATTAAAACCAATATGTACTCCGCTCAGAATGTTGATTCGATGAAATTCAAAAAAACTGTTTTTCTTTTTCTTCAACTCCTAATTTTTTCTCGAAAACTCATCAATCAGCTTTATTTCAAAAAAACGTTATGAATAACAGATCAATTACTTTAACGAGCAGAAGGAACAATCAGGGCTTTAACTTGACATGAGGTTGCTTGTTTTTTGATAATAACTTTAATCTAGACCATTATCCAACGTCAAAAGCATACCTTGATTTAAATAAATTTGATTATTTGACGACTTTGAGCTTGACCCCGAAAACCGAGAAGTGTAGTAGTTTTATGAGAACTTGTTGTTTAATCTTGATTGTAGCTACAGTGCTAATTTAATTTTACCAAACATAATAAACAACGTCTGAAACTTCAAACGTGTTTTTCTCAAATTGGGATGAGGTTAGACAAAAAGTGAAGAAAAAAATGCTTAGATTTTCATCAAAATAAACATGATGCGAGTTGTGTTCATAAATTTGCAACCAAAGTTTTTCCCCAAAAATGGATCGTTTTGATTTTTTTTTAGTTAATCAAGAATTACACTGAAACTAATAAGTTAATTGATAAGAAAAAAATGTGCACATTTAAGTTTTACGCAGTCCACAAAGTTATAGATGTGTAAAATTTTCGAAAAAATTGTGCAAAACAGTTGCAATTTGTTTTTAAGCAAAGATTTTGCTTTTTACATGTAGAAAAACGACAGTTTTGGCTACCAGCCAAAAATATGTACGTTTCTTTGGAGATTATCAATACTCTTGTTATAAATTGTTGGTTTCTAAAAGAGGCTCACTTGGATATAAACGTGTCAGTTATTGACCAGGTACTTTGAGCGTAATTTTTTATTAATTGCAAAAGCTAAATATAATCCAATTTTAGGGCCGTCCGTATTCAGGAAAAACAATTTACACCAAATAAATTCTGTTAAAATTTTAGGCAAATTTTGGATGTCGTCTTTTGTAATCTAAAATCAAACCAGTATAAAAAAAGCATTTTATATTTCAAGTTTGTGCATTTTGTCCGGATGATTTAAAACAACACTGTATAGTTGGTCCGTGTATGCAAACAAAAAGTTAGGGATTGAAGAACTATTGAAAAATTATTCTCCAGGAATGAGATCAGTGAAAACAAAGCAATAAAAATTTGACAAAAAAGGCGATCGACTTCGATGAAACACCGATGTTTGTTCCCACAAAAAAAATTTAGTGATGAAACAGTCAAAAACCGTTAACAATTTTACGCGACTTGTAGTTGTATACATTTTGTTTGAGAAATACTAACTGATTATTGAGAAATCAATTGATCAACAAAACTTTGAAACCTTTATAAGAAACGTTTTCTATTTCTACATTCTTTCTCATGTATGCCCGCAGTGAGAAAAACATAAAAAACTTGAAGATAAGTTTTGTCACACCGTGTGCCCGCTGGGTTTGAATTTCAATTGGCACAAAAGACCGCCTAAAAAGTAGAAAAATATTTGCAGATAAATTTTGACAAAAAATTGAAAATTATTCAGATTTCAACTCTTTTCAAAAAGTCTCCCATGCTCGAAAAAGTGTCATGTGTCAAAAAAGTGAAACAAAAACTAATTTTTTCGAACCCGAGTCACTAGTAGCGGGTTATGATATGATATAAAAATCGATCCAATAAGAAGTTTGTTTGGCGTACATTTGTTTGGCGTCGGAATAAGTGAGCCTCAGAAAAGTTAATTTTCTTTCGCACCCCTAGAGGGATGGTCATAGGAGCAAATTTGAAAGAAATAGAGCTACTCAATTTGCGCTGTGAAAAACCTGTGAACGAACCTGTAGGTGCTCTCCCAAGCAAAAATTTCTCGCGTGGTTTGTGAAGTTATCAAATACCCACAATGTAATGAGAACATTTTGTTATGATTATTATAAAAAGAGATCATACCAAAATTGGTCGGAGCAAAATGGTCGGAACAAAAGTGGTCGGAAACTAAAGTGGTCGGAACAAAAGTGCTCGGAACAAAAGTGCTCGGAACAAAAGTGCTCGGAAAAAAATTCGGAACAAAAGTGGTCGGAACAAAGGTGGTCGGAACAAAGATGGTCGAAATAAAGCTGGTCGGAATAAAAATGACCGGAAAAAAGTGGTCGGAATAAAACTGGTCGGAACAAAAGTGGTCGGAATAAATGTAGTCGGAACATTTGGTCGTAACAAAAAGGAAATAAAAAAGGTCCTACCTGGTCGAATAGCACTTGTCCGTAGAAGAAATAGATGAAAGCTAATCTCTCAAAGTGTCCGGCTTCTTCCGGCTGCAAATGGCACACTTTCTTGTAGTTCAAAATAGCCGACTGGAAATCACACATGTCCAAATAAATCTCAGCTCGCAATTTGTAAGGTTCTGCTAAGTCAGCGGCGGCTAATTGATCAGGTCTTTCCTGTTATTACTAATCCCAAGTGGAATTTCGAAAATTAGCAACCAAAAAAAGTGTTATCAGATGCCTGCTAACCGTGTTTTTGAGATAGATAAGCGGGTAAAAAATATATTCCAAATGGATCAAATGAGCAGCGTCCCCCGCTGCACTCTCAAAGGAAGGTAGCCGATTGAGGTGAAATTATTTTTCTTTTATTATTTTTTTGAAAATTAAGAGTCAATCAGCATCATCCCTTGTATTTTGCTTCTTGGGGGAGGGGGAGGGGAGTTTTGTTTTTAATTGATCCAATGAACTGTATATGATATAAAAAAATTCAGAAAAGTAGGATCCAAAAACTAGAAAACAGGTAGAACAGTGATAGTTTTCCCTTTATAGTTAGTAAAATTTCTCCCTCTTAATCAGAAGAACGCTGGTTCGAGGCTCAGATTAGACATCCTCTTTCGCTAGCTGCTTGTTCGTGTATGTCAAAGCAAATTACTGCAGTACCAGCAACATAAACAGTAAAAAAGACTTAAAGACTTTTTGGATAAAAGATCTCTAAAAATTCACACTTAAAGTTTCCTAAGCCAGCAAAGAGCCCCCACCTGAAAACTAAACTTTATTTTTTTTATCAAATCAACGAAATTTTTTTTTACCTGGAACATCAGTTTAGAGTTTTTGCCCGTGAAAAAAAACTATTTTCAATGGTAGAACATATACAAAAATGTACCTGGGTACTTTTGTTACGACTTCCCCACGGTTTTTTCAATGACGAGATAGTTAACAAGATGCTGGTCGTCTTGGCCTAATGTTGTTTTCCAGACATTTTAGATTTTTTTTCGTTAATTTGTATAATTTGTTTAAATAAGTTTTTAAAAACTGTAGATATCGTTTGGAAACAGTTTATTGTTTTTTTGCATGCGCCAGTTGTAATAACAGGAAAGACCTAATTGATATTTCAGGCCATCTTCAGACGGACGTGATGCTGGTTGAATCATAACTAGTTTTGTTAACTTGGTCAACGCTTCGTCTTTTTCACCCTTCTGAAGAAAGATTTCGGCTTCTCTCAATCTGAAAAATAAATACAGGGCCCAATTTAGGGTGGGGACGCTTTTTGCTTCTCAGGGATTCGAGCCCCATCACCAACCGAAGGGTTCCCTAAATTTGAAGGGGAACACGCGCCGATAATATTTGAGTTTTTGGTCGTAGTTTTTTATAAAAAATTCAAAAACGGAGATTTAGTAAGTAGAGATATAAAATACAAAGATGTAGATCTTCGGATTTTTAAAAAAGGAGGGAAAGATTATATTTAAAAAAATTTAATATGACTTTTTCTAAATATTTTGTAGGTCGGCTTCAAAACTGGATTTTGAAAAAGAAGCAAGGGGGAGCGGGTCGTTTAGGGCGCCTCAAAATTATGATCATGAGTAAATCGCAGTCAGTTTAAGAATCAAGTACGGCTCATCGGCCTTTTCGTTTCAATCATCCCGAAAAATTTTACGGCCTTTTTTCACAAAAGAACTTCACGCCCCTCCCCTTCTCCCTTTTCTACTCAGGACTTTCCGGACCACCCAAAAAATCCCACAATTGGTACCACAATACGACATCAGTTTTGGTCAACCAAACCTTAAGTTTATACAACAATTGTACCCTTGTACTCACAGATTGACACATTTTCCATGCAATAACGAATTGAAGCTCGGCAACAGTTCTCGTTTTTTCACCTCTTGTGTATCGCGTTCACGCTGTTCTTTCAGTTCGGCCATTCTTCTCACGTCTTGTTCCATCTCCTTACTCGTTTTTCGCTCTTCTGAATTGTCGACTTTCAAACTTTCGGCTAAGTTTCCACTGCTCTTGGCTGCCTCTATAGCAGATTTTGTGACATCAAAATTTTTGTTTTCCGAACTGTCGGCTCCAAAGTTTTCAGCTAATTTTTCGTTGTTTTCCAGATTTTTGTTACCGGATTCCTCGTGAAGATTTCTGTTCTCCAATTTTTTGGCTTTTAAACTTTCGGCATCATTTACATTAGCTTCAAGTTCATCACTTTTTTCAATTTTTGTCTGATTTTCTTTGGTCGGATTTTCTTCGGAACTTTTGCCGTCTGAATTTGTGTCGTTGGTAATTCCAATATTAGGTGGTAAACTCTCAAAATTTTCATTATGTGGTTTTTCAGATATGCTTTGCTCGGATTTGGTTTGGTTTTGTGGTTCAGTTTCTGAGAGCTGGTTATCAATTTCTTCAACTCTCGATTTCGATTTGTCATTAAATTTTTCGGTATCAGAAATATCAGAAGTGAGATCCATTTTTCTTCCGTGTTGCGTTCGATAATTTGCACTATCTTCAATTTTGATGTAAATCAAGTCTAATCGATTATATAATTTGATATGCTTAGTTATTTTTTAGTTTTGATTAACAGTGAAACGATATAACACATCAGATTGTGCTAGTAGAACATGCTTGATTTTATACGTATGTGCTTTTTGTAGTAGTCGCACGTTTACTTCACATGGTTTGACGCTAAGCACGCGGCAGCATAAAAATACCTTGACTGAATTGTTTTTTTTTCCTATTTTGATGTTAAATTTACCTGTTATCTACAATCTCTGCTAACCAGAGAATACAGTGCTGATTTAAATTATCTGGTAAAAAACGAAAATCCATCGAAATTTTAAAACGTTTTTTTTTTCTCAAATTGCGGTTAGTTTAGAAAAAAACGACCAGAAAAACATGCTTAGATTTTTAGCAGAATAATGTGTTGCAACTTATTTCGCAAAGATTTGTCCCAACATGAAACACAAAAAGAAGCATTTTTCTTTTTTGTCAAGCAAAAAATAGGCCGAATGGATCGGTTGAATGGCTAACAAAATTATCGCAAAGTAGGACTTTTATGTAGGCCAACAAAATTTCAGAAGGTTATAATCTACAAAATTCTACAAAAAAATATTCCGCTTGACAATAAAAAAGTCAATTTTACTATCCGGGTTAACCTCGAATCACGAAACATACAAGAAAAAAAATTGTTCCATTATTTTCGTACACAATTATATTTTTAGTCGTAAGATAATTTCTATGCTCAAGTGTATTTTTCGAAAGATATTTGCCCGCAAAATTTTCTGATCTTTGCCTATAACTTTGAATGAATCCATAATTTTATGCTTTTGTATGACAAATGAAACAGAAATTCTTTTGACAAAAAATCGCGCCACAGTTTCTGATATTATCAAAAATATTGAAATCTAAATTTCGCAAAACATCTAAATAAATTGTGCAATTTTATTTCAGCTGAATGTGGAAAAAAATTTAATTTTTTTTGTTTAAAGTCAAATTAATTTGAGAAAAATGAGTTTTACAATGAAAAATTACTCCATCTGTGTCAGAACTAAACTTGATCACTATTGATTAAATACTTTGATCAAAAAAACTAAGTTGGTGCTGAAGTTGTATTTCTTCGTGTGACGGACTTACCTGACTATCAGAAAAAGCTGACTATAAATAGGAAATTAATATAAAATTTTAGAACAATTTCACAATCATTCAAACTTTTTGAACAATTTTTGCTCCCGATAAAAGAAGTATACGACTAGAATCAATTCCGGTTTTGCAGAAAAAAGAAAAATTCCCCTTGGGTTCAGAATCGATACATAAATCAAACAAAAAATTTTGTTTTGAGAGAAAAAGGCTTGTATTTTCTGTAATTTTTGTTTTAGTTGCTTATAGTCATCTGTGATCAATTTTTACTAACTTTTGGATGCATATGGATAAAATGAACAGCTTATAAGCTGAGATAAACATCTGAAACTCAGTTAAAAGAGGGGAGAAAACTGAATTGCACTGAACCAAAACCAAAAATTAATATAGGAAAATTAGAAACCAAAAAAAGCATGATTCTAAGATCCATATAGTTTTGCCAATCCTTTTTTCCTTATGTTTTTTTTTCTGAACCCACAAAACTGTCGCTCCATAAACGTGTTGGGCAATTGAAACATGTTCCGGGATTCAGCTTTCATTTTGAGGATTTTGCTGACAATCACAAAATATACAGTGTGGTTTCATAATATGGGTTAATCTTTTTTGAAATATTAAAATTTGCTCGTTCTAAAACGACCAACACGTTAATCCGCACTCTCCGCGCTTTTGCAATTTTCTGCATTTTGGTTGCTTGATTCCGCCTCAAAAACGGTTAGCGCCAAAAAGCGCTTTTAGCAAATATTGAGAATCTGTGGTCGAAAAGTTTGTCGTAACTTAGAAGTACCGAAGAGTAAAGCCTTTGGGTGGTGTTCGGTTCAAATTCCTGAAAAAAAACGTCACCCCCTTATTCCACCCTTGATAAGCCGGTCAATTTTGCCAACGTTTTAGGACTAGGAAACTTACTTTTACAGAATCAAATCAAAGTTTCGCACAATTTTGAAAGTATAGCCTGGTACTCTGTTTTTTTTAAAAATATTTTTTAAACTATTTTTATTAATCTTTATTCTTTTTGTTACTTTCTGTTCTTTTTCACATTTTTAGTTCCCAGCTTAACCAACAAAATTAACCTTCATTTTGATCTTTGAGGCGATAAAATTAAGTTTGAGAAGACGATACCAGCTTGAATTGCGAAAATGCTCATCGTCAATTTTAAGAATACAGAATCTGAGTTTCGAACTAATTTTTACGGTCGAAAAACAAAAAAATTGCAAGAAGCCTCATGGAGTTTTTAATTTTTTAATAGGACAACTAAAATTATTAGTTTTTAACTTGGACGATTCGATCAAGCCTCTTACCCAAAAGAAAATTTCGAAAACTTCTTGCTATGTTTTTGATTTTCAACCGTAAATTTTAATTCGAATTTCATAATCTGTATTCCTGAAACTGGTAAGAACTTATGGAGTTTCAATTCAAATTGCTTTCTCAAACTTAATTTTTTGCTTCAAAGGTAAAAAAAGTTTAAATTTGTTGCTTAAGCTAGGAACCAAAATTGCTTGTAACTAAAAAAAAAAATAACAAAAAGAACGAAAAAAAACTAAAAACAATAGGAAGCTAGCTTGCGATTTTTAAAAAAAACTGCGATTTTTTGTTCGTTTTTTTTCTGTGAAATATAAACAAAGACTTGCTTCAATTGTCCAAGAAAATAGATCTGTTTCTGCTCATCAATTTGCTGAGATCAGACCGATGCAAGGCCCATCAGAATATTTGAAGAGACTCAGTTTGGTTGTCAAAACTGAATAAACTAGTCAAAACTGATTTAACTTCAACAAGGTCAACAAGTGATTGCAAACTGATTTATTAGTCAGTAACTAATTAATGATACTTTTGTAAAACGTTTAGTTTTGTGATTTTGTCAAAACATTTTATTCAGTTTTTCATTGCATTCTTGAACAATTGCTACTCAATTCACATCTCAGACTAATTCCCAGTCTGCAACGCAGTTTTTTCAATTCTTGTTTCTCTAACTCTGAACCTGACCTTAATTGTTGCAAAAATGTTGCTTGTATTTCAAAAAAAATCAACTTTTTGTATCTGGTTAAAAATTGATTTTGAATCGATCATCGAGCAGTTGTCATCTGCCAGATTGAGTTTCAATAAAATTGGGGCAAGTTAAACCCTAAAGACATTTTAAAATATCAAAGGCGAAGTATATCTTTGTTATTGTATGTTTTCAATAAATATATCGAAAAAAAAACATCAAAACTCAATCACTTTTATCGACTACCGGAGTTAGCAAATGAATAACACTGGCCAAAATGCCAAAAAGATGTTATTTTTGAAGCTAAAGTTAAAAAATTGGATTAACTTTCAAAGCATAACCTCGGATTTATTCTCGCCTTTTTTTCAGTAAATGGGAAGATTAGATCAGACAAAACTAGAACGTTTATATTACTGACCTTTATTTTGTTCATTCAAAAAATAGAATTAAATATGATTTTTTTTCAGTCAAAACATTCAATTTCATTTATAATTTTTATATTGAAAGAGTGTTTTTCTAGTTTCCAGTTTTGTGACTACTTTTTTGTGGTGTCAATTTTCCGATCACAGCACTTTACACATGCTCTTCTTTGTCACCCAGGGGTTGGTGTCCTTTAGAGACCCGTTCAAGAAGGGGTCTGACTGCATGTTGGAGTGGCAATAGTGCACTAATGAGGGAATTGTCTGGGATAGTGGCAGTCGATTCAGCTTCGCTTCTTGTCTCAGTTGCATCACCTATAGAAAGAATCGAATTAACTATTCAATTTTTTTTCTTTATCAAGCTTAAAAACGTGAGAAAATTATTTTTTTTCCTCAAATCGCACGATCTGCAAATGTATTACAACCAACTATTGAATTTTTTGGTATAAAAACTTTGGAAGAGGTGATAATTGTTTTTTTTTCTCAGTTGCAACACCTCTAAAAAGAATTATATAATTTTAACTTTTTCTTTTTAAAAAAAGTTAAGAAACGTTATTTGCAGAAGAAAGATACGCCATAAGAGAAGTATTCTGTTTTTTTACTAGAAAAATCATTTCTACTTTTTTAAATTCTGCAGAAAAAAATCATCGAAAAAAGAATCAACAGCTAATGTAAAAATTACCATTGAATCTTTCATTTTGAGCTTTTGAACAAAAATGATTCTTGGAATTGAGAGAGCATAACGTTTCTTTTTTTTACGAGACTGGCTGAAACTTTTTTGATTTCCTCAAATAAATTTTTTGTTGAAATTTTGCTTTAACGCCCAAGATTTGGAAGATCATTTTTTCTCAATTGCAAAACATGCTGAATAAATGGAACAAATCTTCAGAACTACTTTATTTGAACCTGACAGAAAAAAAACATGAGATCTTCTAAAGAGTGTTTTTTAATATCAATTAGAACTCTGCAAAAAAATTGAGAAAAAGAGGAGACGGTCACTGTGCAAGTAGCAAAGAATGTTTCGACCACTTTATTTGAAAAATAAAAAGTTTAGGCCATCATTCGAGTGTGGCGTGAAGCCAATATCTGAAAAAAATGTTAAAACTTCACTTTTGGTCTTATTTATTGTCTTTCGCGAATCAAATAAAAAACCTCAAAAATTAAGCACAAGCGTCATCTTAAAAGATTGAATTTTTAGAAAATGATTTTCCCTAAAATCCAATTTTCAACTTGTTGTTTGAATCCCGATTGACAGGATTTCATTATGATTTGTCATTCAATTCATTTTGATTGTGATTTGCGTGGGATTCAAAAGTTAGAAAAAAATATTTCAGTGGGTGAAACAAAACTCAGCAGAATATCTTGATGAATTGTTTGGAAAATAGAACCTTTTTCCAGGCTTTCACCTTTATTTGCATGAAAAAACATCAGCAAAAAACCTTCCGTGCTTGTTTTTAAAACTTTTCCCTCTAACAATAACAAAAAACGCGTTTTTTTTGTTTCAAATTGGCCAAAGTAGTTCGATAGATAATTTGATCAAAGTAGCTCATCATTAAAATTTCGAAAAGCTATGTCAGAGAATTTTCGTTTAAGTTTTGCACTCTTAGCATCATCTTCTTTCAAAGATTAAAATTGCAATAAAAAACTGCTGAAAAACTCAAAGTTTGTTGCATAGAGTAACTTCTTATGCATGAAAACTTATCTGACCTTACGAATTTATCTGGCCAAAGCATGCCAAAACAAAACAGTCCGGAAAAGTATGAAAATGAACTAAAAAACAGTCCGGTACGAAACAGTCTGAAAAACAGTCCCAAGTAAAAATTGTTTTAACAAGCTGGTAGGCCGAGAATTGCCCTTTGTTCAACAAACATAAAGAACAAAATACTGAACGCCTCAGTCGCACCAAGGGGTTGCGAGCCTGCCAACAGAGGGTAGGACTTACTACGAAATTTAGAGCCGGCAACCTTAAACCGGACTGTTTTGTATTGGACTGTTTTTTTTCCTACATTACATGATTTTTTTGACTATTTTGTATTGGACTATTTAGTATATGCACCCTTAATTAATTGCCTGATAACGTTTTTCTGAAAACAAACAGCTATATTCTCATCAATGATGTTTATCGGAAAAAATCCCGGGTTGACCTCCATACACCGAAACTGCTTATCATACGATTCCATACAATAAAAATCATTTTCATACCATTCCATACATCAAGTGTATAGAGAAAATGCTTGCCATACATTTTTCATACATTTTCGAAAAACAGTAGAAAAAAAATTAAACCATTTCTGCGGCTTTTTGAGAACAGTTGAACAGAGTGGTGACCAAAAAACTGATTTGATTTTTTTTGAAAAAAAAATGCTTACCATACAATTTCCATATACGACACAAAAATTTTTCAGTAGAAATTTTGAATACTTGCCCCGAAAACTTGTTTGTTTTTTTTACGCAAACAAACATTTTCCGAAAAATATATTTTTTTCTTTTCACTTAAACTTTTTGTTTTCAAAACACTGAAATTTCCTATTTATTTTGTATGGCGTGTTTTTGTATGCCTTGATCATTGTCTGATAAACTGAAAATTCAAACATTTAAAATAATTATCATTGACTAATTTTGCCAAAACTTGAAAGTTTGTTACTTTTGTTATATAATTTTTGAAAGACATCTCGAAGACATTTCAGGTCGTTTTCCATGCTTTGTAAATGCAAGACCGTCTAGCCTTTGGTGCTTTGAGTAACCAAGGTCTTTGTCACTTGTGTTCGGTTGCAAACACATCCAAAAATTTAACAGAAAATAAATGTAGCAACAAAAAACAACTTTTTGATTTATGGAGAAAACCCATATCATTCAATTTCCATTTATGGGAAAATGTTTATTATAACGATTTCATACAATTTTCTGTATGTACGGAATTGTATGGAACTTTATGAAAAAAAATTTCCCATTTATGAGAATTAAATGATAAGCATTTTTGGTAAACCCGGGTTATATTAGTCTTTTATACCAGCAAAAAGTTTAGCTACAACAGGCGGTTTTAAAAAAAGCAAATAGCCTATTTCGGAAGAAGTTTGCATCTGAATTCTAATTATGCATGTATTGACTTGCCGAAAATTGAAAGTTACTTATTTTGGATTGAGAACTGCTTTGTCTATTCAATGTTTTGATATTAATTATAATCAGTAAAAAAAATGAAACTAACAAAACTAATTAAAAATATCAATCTGGCAAAATCAAGCATAACTGACCTTGAGACATCAATTCTGTATGAAAAGTCTTAAGCCTTAAGTTTTTTGTCTCCATAGTAAAATAGTTCTCACATTTAATTTTTTTAAACAGGGATTTTGCTTTTCTTCATTATATTGACAGATTTTCATTTTTTTGCTTTATATTTTTTTATATCAGACCTGTTTCTGTTCTTTCATCAACATCCGCTTGGAAAATCCTGAACTGCCATGAGTCGCCGGAGTGTTCTGGTAGCTCATCTTCTGCTGATACTGATGACTCATATTGCCCATTCCAACATGCTGTTGGGCCATGATTTGGGGCATAGAATGGGCTCTATGGTCAAAAATTGAAAGGGTGATTCTAACAATAAACAATTGAAATAATTTGTTGTTTTTCTGTGGAATTTTGGGCACTAAGCAAAGTATTTCGGAAAGAAATGTTTGACGATTTACTTCAGAGTTATTTTCATAAATTACAATTTACAAAACAATATACATTTTAGTTATTTTTGAGATTTCCGACAATCGCCCGCCAGAATTTTGTTTTTTTTTTAATGAAATTTTTTCATGAAAATTTTTTCTTCGAGGTTATTCAAAAAGTTTTAAAAGACTCAGCACAATTTTTGAAAAAATTTCAAACGTTTAGAATCAAAACAAAATGAATTATTGGAAATTTTCATAGTTTTTTACAAAACTGATTTTCAAATTGAAAAAAAAATGTCTCACCTGCTCGTCTGTTGTTGTTGATGTTGTTGTTGATGTTGTTGTTGATGATGTTGTTGTTGATTTCCATAGTAAAGATTATCTCTGCCCCCGATCCCTCCTTGCGTGTAAGTTGACTGAGTGTACTGTGCATATTGGGGGGTGTAGCTGTAGTCTAGGGGGGCACCCCCGTAGTAGTTCCGAGTGAGGGGGTCCCTCGCAACCAGTCTGAAGTAAAAAAAACAGAGGAAGCAAAAGAAAACAAGGTTGTCCAATATTTTTCGTGAAAGCGTGGACACAAAAATTCGTTTCTTTGAATAATTTGTTCATATTTTGAAATTATCATAATTTTTTTGTTTCAACAAATTCACAAAATTTATAGTGTTACGTTTGTCATTTATCCGATTATGATATTGGACCTTAATTACATGTGCATGTTACAAGATGTCATTAACTGCAAAAATAATATCGGGTCCAGATCGGATATATGACAACTACAAAGGCTATAAAGTCGCCATTTTGATCTAACAAATACAAAGGTTTTGATTGAAATTTTTGAGGTTATGTTATCATTGGCGACATTGAAATGGAAAAAAAAGAATCAGTTCAAAAAGAAAGAGATTAATTTAGTACCTGTTTGAATCCATTTCTACACTGTTTATAATTTATGAGTAGATGATTTATGAACTTATGAATAGTTAACTGATCAATACACAATATGAAAATTCGAAGCTTGATACGAACTATGAAAGTTCTTTTTCAGTCAAGATTGATTTTAACAGATAAATCATAACCTGGTTATTAAAAAACTTCGCTGCAAGTGTAGCTGGTAGAATATTTGTCTTACTTGATTTTGCGTTTGGAGTGAATCACACAAGTAACCAAAACTAAACATGACAACTCATATTTATAATATGCAAATAAAGCTGATGATATTAAAATTGAATTGATATTTTTCTATTATAACTACAGGATAATGAAAAAACACAACGATCTTAAAAAATGCTCAAAGATTTTGAAGTACGTCTTGACATCGCAGCAAAGGACTTCATTGAATCAGACCAATGACCACCTCGACGTTCAAGACGTACAGATCCAAGTTACAAGGCATCCCCTCCAAATTCGAGCTTCACGCCACTCCCAAACAAGATCGAAACACAGTTCTCCACCGAACAAGAACAAAATATCATAACAAGCCATTTGGAAATCAGATTGATTTTGTTAGCGGTCACAGTCATTGTTGAATGACAAAACGATACTCACGATTCCAGCTATCTGGAGCTTCCTCCTCCATGAACGGAATGAAAATGATGCTCGGGAAATACAAACGACCATCATCCACCCTCCGTTACAGATAGATGTCAAAGAACAAAAAACTCTGTAAACCCCGGTTGGGTGGAACCAGATCCAAACTATAATTTAATATTGGTAATAATTTAGATATTTTATCCCTATAAAATATTAAGGACTAGCCAATCACACTCCATCAAACTAACAACCCACTTATTTGTAAGTGCTGAAATTACTTGTAATTTCAGCACTAGAGAGATTTGAATTTAATTTACAACTTAGTTGCTTTCTCCAAGAGACCGACTCGTAGCAAAACCAGTATACTCTAGATCTATTGAGACTAAGAGATATAAGAGTAAGATTAAGATCTGTTTTAGACTAAGAAGTTGCACGACTCTATCCGACCGAAAATAAGATAGCGTGACGAGCAGACGGTGTACCCTATCTGAAATTACTCTATGAGTTAGACCTTAGGACATAACTCAAGTCGGTTCAATTAACAAAAATCTTGTTTAAATTCAATTCTCAGAGAAAAGGTTTCGCGCAACTTCAAAAAATTTTCTTTGTCCCTTTTTAATTGACGTTTAGCAAAGGCGCCTGGGGGGTTAAGTTTTTAAGACTTAAATAAAAAGTTTCAGAAGTTCTTTTCAAATTCCATTTATTCGAAAACTAATTTTTTGTTAATTGTTTTGTTGTTATTTTAGGGCGCCAGTAATTAACGTCAAAAAATGGGTTAAAAAGAGTTTATTTGTTTTTTCGAATAATGCATTTGAATTAAAAGGCGCCCAAAATCTGTTCTCCCTGAATTGAATTAAATCAACTTTTCTTTCTTCTAACCAACTAGAAAACAGATTTTCGCCCTAAAAGTCAGAACCTTCAAAGATTGTTTTTAAAAACCTATTTTTTTGTGAAACCAAAGTTTTCTGAAACAAAAGGAGGAAACATATCTCTCAAACATGTCATCAGTATTAACAGCAGTAATACCGAACTCAACATCTTTTGATCTGTCTGAGCGCGAGCCACTGATTTTGCCTCCTTTGGAAGTCATGCTGGCTACAATCGTCGGTAACTTCCTCTCAATCTTCTCTCAAATCATCGTCATCATGATTTCTCTAGGGCTAGACGGCGACAACTCCGCCCAGACAATCATGATTGTTCAGTCAGTGGCCGAAATCATAAAGAGAGTGAGCACGTTTCCGCTGGTGCTTTGTGGCCTGACAGGTAAATAGACTTCAAACTAATATACCCAAAAGTTACACCGATCACTATTTAGCCAGATAAAACTTTGTTGAATTATTTTTATAGTTTCTTTTTCTTTTAGGTTGTTTTTATTGATTTATTAAAATTTTTTATAATTTATACAGTTTTTCTATTTATTCTTTTAGTTTTTTTATATTATGTTTGTTCATTTATATTTATTACTTCATTCAATGTTTATTTAATTTTTTTTCTTACAGTTCTGCTACGACCATTTGCAAAAGAGGGAGGAACTTTGTATTCGCGTGTGTTCTAGTTTTTATTTCTTTTTGTTTTCCTCGCCAAATTAGGTATCACAAACAATAAGCTGAATGGGTCTAGTGATATATCAAACTAAAGTTATTTTCAGTTACGATATTAGGAAACGTTGAAAAATATCTCTCAATGTCGAGAAAAACGCGTTTGAACTTTTGGGTTTTGTTCTAAATTCGAGCGGATAAAACAAGCAAGTATGTTAATTGTGCGTAATTTAGGTCATTTACAATAGCCTTGTTGGGTTAAACTTAGTTTTACTTTCAGCAAAATTTGTTTCTCGAATCTTTTCAATGCTTTTTTGGGAAACAAAAAGTTCAGAAATTCAAAAACTCTCAGCAAAAAATGTTATTCTACTTTTTCTAATTGTTTATCAATAATTTTTTTTAGTAGTCTTTTTTCTGAAATTATTGCCGTCCAGTTTGCGTTTTTCATCAATACTTACGTCTAGTTGTTCGTTCAGATCCTCTCATCACTTCTAGCGAAAAATTTATATAATTTCAACTTTTAATTTCTAAAATTTTCTATTTTTTGCTCTTTTATCTACTCACTGAATCATTGAGTGAATAATTTATAGTTTTTTTGTTAATTTTTTGATTATAGTTTTTTTAAACTTTGATTCCTAAGTTTTTTGGTTTTGCTTGTTATTTCCTTATTTTTTCTTACAGTTTTTGTTTTTTCATGATTTCATTTAAAAATCTTTTTTTTATTAACTTTTTAGTTTGTTTTTCAACTATTTTTTTCAACTTTTCTACTATTTTAAATGTTTCTGCCTTGTTCTTACCAATTGGTTTTTTATTTGTTTTTTTTTTGTCTTTTTAACTTATCTATTTGACTTTCGATTTTTTTCTATTCAGTTTTTTTAGAAACTTTTTTGTTCATTATTTTTTTTTTCATGTATTCATTAATTCGTATAATTAAACCAATATGAAACAAAAATTGATTTGAAAATCAAAGCAATTTCTGGGACACCTAGCAAATGATTCAGCGCACGTTTTCTGTTTTTTACTTTAGTTAAGAAATCGGTAATGTGCTATCCATTTGCGTTTTCTGGGCTTGTTTATGCAATTAGCTCAATTTTCAAACAGTATTTTCGAGATGGAAGGGCAAAGAGCGCACAAGCTCAAATTCAATACAGCGCCGCAACTTTGTCTTGACAACAATTTACTGCAATTTTATCTCGATTAATTTAGAAGGCTCTCTAAAGCTACGGGTTTGTTTTTCTGCTATTGTTCCGACTTTCGATACGAAAGTAACGGAATATTTGTGCTCGGGGTGGTTTTTTGTAGACAAATTTCGACTTTTTAACTAGCCATTTTCGACGTAACTTTTAAAAATCAAACGAAAGGTATTGTTTTCTTTAACTCATAATTGAAGAAATGTTTCACCTGTGATCATTTTTCGTAAAGTTACGGGGGTTTAAAGATTGCCATTTTGGCCAATTTGGGTCAATTAACGCGCGATATGTTTCGCGCTATTAACGCGTAAGCGGAGATTAAATACGTCCTAGAAATTGTTCCAAGTTGGTTGAAAGAAGCTTATTTTGCTTATTTTGATCTGATTTTGCTCGAAAACTTTTTTGAAAACGTTTTCGAAACCTTTGGACTTTTAATAAAAAGAAGTATTCAAGAAAAAATTCATAGATTTTTGGAAACAATTTTTTTTGCCTGCTCCATAGACAGTTTTTGAAACACATTTAAAAAAAAATTTTCAGCTACACTTCATGTTCAAAATTCTAGTTGAGGCAAGTTTTTTTCAACAAATTTGATTAATCTTAAATGAAGTAAAACAGCTCGCTTTGTCATCGCATAAAAAAACAGTGTTAGAAATTGTTCGAAGTTGGTTGAAAGAAGCTTATTTGCCATAATTGATTTGTTACAAGGACTGAAAGCTATCTTTTTGTACTTAATATGGCGTGTGGGGGGTCGATTTTAAGATTTTTTTTTGTCATTTTGTTTTATTTTGTTTAGTTTTTTCATATTATTCTTGCTCCATAAACCCTAAAAGGCAGTCGCAAGATTCAGGGCTCTGCCCTGACACGAGCAGTCTTGTTTTATTTTGATCTGATTTTGCTCGAAAACTTTTTTGAAAACGTTTTCGAAACCTTTGGACTTTTAATAAAAAGAAGTATTCAAGAAAAAAATTCATAGATTTTTGAAAACAATTTTTTTTGCCTGCTCCATAGACAGTTTTTGAAACACATTTTAAAAAAATTTTCAGCTACACTTCATGTTCAAAATTCCAGTTGAGGCAAGTTTTTTTTCAACAAATTTGATTAATCTTAAATGAAGTAAAACAGCTCGCTTTGTCATCGCTTAAAAAACAGTGTTAGAAATTGTTCGAAGTTGGTTGAAAGAAGCTTATTTGCCATAATTGATTTGTTACAAGGACTGAAAGCTATCTTTTTGTACTTAATATGGCGTGTGGGGGGTCGATTTTAAGAATTTTTTTTTGTCATTTTGTTTTATTTCGTTTAGTTTTTTCATGTTATTCTTGCTCCATAAACCCTAAAAGGCAGTCGCAACATTCAGGGCTCTGCCCTGATACGAGCAATCTTGTTTTATTTTGATCTGATTTTGCTCGAAAACTTTTTGAAAACGTTTTCGAAACCTTTGGACTTTTAATAAAAAGAAGTATTCAAGAAAAAATTCATAGATTTTTGGAAACAATTTTTTTTGCCTGCTCCATAGGCAGTTTTTGAAACACATTTTAAAAAAATTTTCAGCTACACTTCATGTTCAAAATTCTAGTTGAGGCAAGTTTTTTTTCAACAAATTTGATTAATCTTAAATGAAGTAAAACAGCTCGCTTTGTCATCGCATAAAAAAACAGTGTTAGAAATTGTTCGAAGTTGGTTGAAACAAGCTTATTTGCCATAATTGATTTGTTACAAGGACTGAAAGCTATCTTTTTGTACTTAATATGGCGTGTGGGGGGTCGATTTTAATTTAAAAAATTTCAATTTTAAGAATTTTTTTTTGTCATTTTGTTTTATTTCGTTTAGTTTTTTCATGTTATTCTTGCTCCATAAACCCTAAAAGGCAGTCGCAACATTCAGGGCTCTGCCCTGACACGAGCAGTCTTGTTTTATTTTGATCTGGTGTTGCTCGAAAACTTTTTTGAAAACGTTTTCGAAACCTTTGGACTTTTAATAAAAAGAAGTATTCAAGAAAAAAATCAGAGATTTTTGGAAACAATTTTTTTTGCCTGCTCCATAGACAGTTTTTGAAACACATTTTAAAAAAATTTTCAGCTACACTTCATGTTCAAAATTCTAGATGAGGCAAGGTTTTTTTCAACAAATTTGATTAATCTTAAATAAAGTAAAACAGCTCGCTTTGTCATCGCATAAAAAACAGTACGAGGCAAAACTAAGCGCATGATAGGCGCCCATTTTGTTTTTTGAATTTCTCTGGAGCCCAGAGACAAGTCTTTAAACATGTCAAAGTTTTCTCGGAACGATCAAAGAAAACGAACGAACTAAAGAAGAACAAAGAGAGCGTTCTTGTTTTGGGAGTCCGGACACAACGCTAATTTTGGCCTCAAAAAGATGGCCGAAAAATTAAACTGCTGTAGAAGTACAAATTTTTGACTGATTTTTTTGTTAACTAGTGACTGAAGTTTTATTTTTTTTTTCATAATTTACAGGACCGTTATAAAGCCCAAATTGATGTCTGCACTAAGAGCAAGCGAGCTTTCAATACTCAACTGCGTTTAAATCATCCTTTTTGAACGAAATTGGAATTTTGATTTTGTTTAGGTGGTGATGGTTGGATATGTCTTTACCTTACGGATCTTGTTGCGTATAACCTGAAGGAAGCTGTTATAAGATTCGCACGCTCTATCCCGGACGTTTTGGCATTCTTGCTGTCTTTCGATCGCTACATTGCTATTAAATACGCTGCCTGGTACCGGGAGAACTGCACCCGCAGAACAGCTTGGTACGTCGTAGCGCCTGCACTCCTCATCAGAGTACCAGATGTCGCGCTTATTCTGTGGATGTCGAATTGGACGACTAGCGGTGACGGGTTCTCAAACACAACTTCGGTATAGTTTTTTTTTTCGTTGTAAATAAACCATCCGATAAATATAAACCAAAAATGCGCAGAGTGTACACACCAGCCAAAAACACAGCAGCCAAAAACACAACAGCCAAAAATACACCAGTAGAGTCATCGGCCAAATAAATGAAGTTCGCATAATTTTGAGAATTTGGTTATCCTGAGAAAATTTGGACGAATTGGGTAAAAAAACTGGAAAAAAAACCGAGTTGTTGCACAAGTTTTGCACTGAAATGTCTCATAAATAAAGTTGTAAGCGAACAGTTTTGGTTCATTCCCAAAACACAGGCAAACTGTTAATAACGGAAGACCGAAACTTATGCACTCATTTCTCCTAATTACACAACAAGAGCATGTTTAACCAACAGATCTGACATGCTAAATTTTTCCTTTGCTAAAAGTCAAGAACAACTAGAAAGGCCCATAATTTAACAGCATTAATCCAAACACAACCAAGTTACACCAATTTAACTTTGACAAGTCAAAAACCCAGTAATTTTCAGCCCGAAACACTGAAAACCTAATCTATAACTTTGCTGTGATTTCAGAACTACCCAAGATACTGAATCAAATCTGACTCGCTTAATCTTTCCTTTGATAACATTCAAGAACAACTATAAAGGACCCCATTTCATCATAATATATTTCAGTTAAAGTTATATATTTTTAAATTTCTTCTAATCAAATTTTAAAAATAACGGTCCAAATGCTGAAAAGACATGTATATGGATTGTAGAACGTTGAAATCAAACGATTTGTTCTGGGATTTATTTGTTTGCAAAAATCAGTGTGACTAATTAACTAAATCTTTTGTACAGAAATGACAACTGGAGACATGATTTCAAAATTACAGAATAAAAAACAAAATTTTTATTTCAAAGTCTTAGAAAAAAGAATCCGATTCAAAGTAAGTGCTAAAAAACTTGAAACAAAAAAATATAAAGCTGAAAGAAAGCCCAATCTCTGATAAAAGCTCTGGTAAATATTTTGATCAGGTAAAATCAACAGCTCAATTGTAGAATGTCCAAAAAATCTTTCGGCTTTAAACTGGATGATACACTTCGTTTCACATTGATTGTTTCAAATTTTAAACAAAAATCACAAATTCTTGTATACCACTTTATACTAATTGCATTGAATATTTACTCAGAATGGCTTTCGAATAATCAAAAAATTTATTTATCAATATATCAAAACGCACTACTGATATATGTAACTGCTAACAACAAACTGGTACTTCCAAATTGCTTTCGTTTTGAAAAAAAAAAACAGAACATCCCTCAACACTAACAGACAAAACTATGTTTTGTTGTCGGAGATTTGCATGTTTCCAAGTTTTTGAAATTAATAACTAGCAATACGGTTCTCTCTTTATTCAATCTTATCTATGTATTAGACAAAAATTCAATTTATGTGATATGAAAACGTCAAAACAATTAACTAAGGTCGATTTCGTATCGAACCAGAATCTTTTGATAATCTGTGATAACGAAAAATTGATGAAAATTTTGTTGTACTTAGAAACTCAACGGTTGTCATTGTTGTTTGCTCATGAAGACGCTAATCAATGAGCAGCTAACTGCCGGAACTGAACCTTCTTTATGATAATATCCCTGTTTGGAAACTAATTTTTTCATTCACGCCAGCAAAAAGCGTTTTCTAACAAAAATCGTTTTCATTCACGCCAGCAAAAAAATTTACAAACTAATTTCCAAGTTAATGAAGATCCAAGGTGAGGATCCTCAATACTGATTCCCTAAATGTAATTGTTTCTTAACTTATTTTGAAGATTAAACAATCCAAACCAAGAGTTGACACTTTTTTTGTTTATCACAAAATTTTGCGACAGCATTGTTTTCAAACATTTTAAAACATGAGGGACAATTTTTTTCAGTCGCAAAAATTTTCTAGACTTAAGCAAACAAAACTTAGAAACTGCAAACAAAATTGGATTTTTTGTGTCTAGAACATAGTTCATTCACAACGACCGTTTTTGCACAAAAAAAAACATTTTCCAATTGTGTGATTTTCTTGAAGCCAGAAATTTTTTAAATATCAATTTATATGAATCAGAGGACCGTCATGAAAAGAAGCCGTGGTTTTAAACCATCTTTTTTTGCAAAAAATCACTTGGCTAGCCGTTATATAAAAAATGTCGATGTTTGATACATTAATAAGTGAAAATACTACACTACTTAAATGGCGAGCCTCCGTTTATCAGTAAGATTCCTGCTTTACAACCTGCTGGTTTTCTCATGTGACTAAACCCAAAATTTTGAGGCGAAATTATGCAACAAATAAAGCTAGACAAACAAATTTATACAGACTGTGCCATATTGCTATTTTTACAATTTTACACTGGAAAAAACGGCTAGTTCTAAAGTAAAGTTCTAGTTTCGTTGGTGGGAATGGTGTTATTAGCGATTTTTGTCATCCCAGGCACGTAAAAAAAACAAGAATAAAAAAACCGTTGGGATTTTAGCGGAGTACCACAGTACATGTTTTTGGGAGTTTTTTTTAATAAGTTTCGACAAGCCAACAATAGTTCGCTGCTAACTGTTAAATCTTGAAAAAGATTTTAAGTTCAAATCCATGAAAAATTTTTACTGAACTTACTTTTGAGAAAACTGCCAACTTGGTCTTATACCCAATTGTTTTTTTCAAGAGAATTATGTTTTTCATTGCAGCGCCAAATCAATTGCGGCGATTTATCTTGTATATAAACTTCTTCGGAAATGACGAAATTTCTTTTGCGAAGATTAAAACGAAAAACTTCTGATCATAAGCAATATAAAACATATTTATGTCCAAATCATAAAACCTAAAAATATCTTTTTGTTAGTTTTTTGTGTAGTTATTTGTGTTTTAACTTGAGACTAGTTCTTTGAATAATTCGATCTGGGAGAAGAGTTATGCGCTATTTACACTATTTTTACTGCTAAGCGTGAGCTGTAAGAAAAAATCAAATCAACATAATTGAATCGAAGCAAACTAATTGTTCAAAAGAATGCCCTTCAACTTGAAAAACAACTCATTTTTTGAAACAGCCTGAGGTGTAAATATTGTTTAAAACTCATAAACAAATTTGTTTTCCTAGTAATCAAAAGCAATCTTTGATACCTTTATAAGCAGTCAGATGATTCAACGTTTTAACTTCAAGCAGGGTTTCTTATACTAATTATCAACTGTTCAAAATTGAAGTGAGCTTTAAAATTTGTATATTACTAGCTATTGGACAGTCGGAAAATTTCAAAATTAGTTCGGATAGCAGAAATTTTGTATAGATTGTAACCATTTTTCGAAATTTATTCTAATTGGTGAAATTACCAGAAAAAAATACATATAAAGAAACATTGCGGAAAAACGATATTTTTTTCAACTAGTTTACTTAGTACCAAAAAAAATACAATTTTGCAAATTAAAAAAATTGTTATGAACAGTGTTTCAAACAAAGTGACTCAAAATTTAAATTTTTTGATCTCAACAACAAAGCTTCAATTAAATTTGAAAAAAAAATAGATGAAGAGAAAATTTGGTAAAAATAGAAAAGCATTTGCTAAAAAATAGTTTTTCAGATGAAAGCCAATTTCTGCGATTTCCTTTTTTCAACAAATCTCATTAAAGTTTATCCATTTGTTATCCTTACAAGTTGTGTACCACTTATGTCATTAAAAATGTAAATCGCAGCTCGTTTTTATACTATTTTCAAGGCCACTCTCCACTTTCTACTAATCTCAGATCTTAAAATTGGAATAAGGTCATGAAATTGTAGGTCGAGCCGTAGATTTCATTAAAACTTGCCCGAATTCTACTTGATATAATTAATCTAATTTTGTTTAGTAAGTTTGTAAACAATTGTTTCAAAATAACTCAATGGTTCGTAAAAGTCATTTTAAAAAAGTCATTGAGAAAGAGTTCCTAAAGCAGTGTTTGCCTCAATCAACCAGCATAGTATAAAAACTTACAAATTGACCTTTGATCTGTCATTTTTTGGGCAAGTCATCCAAAGTCATTTGGTGGATAAATTTAAAATATGATCTCTCGAATCAGGGTAAAAATTCGCCGAAAAACTTCCCAATAACAGAACCTAAACAGTTTTAGGTGATTAACTTTTCTGTGAATGCACGGGTTTACCTGCATAGACTGTTGATCATGCAATTCCATAATTTAGCTCTATCTATAAAAATACTAGTCACACAAATTTGATAATTTTTTTTAAAAAAGGTGAATTGAATTTTTATAGAACTTTTGTCTTGTTTTGTCTTAAAAGTCGATGTAATGAACTAAATGCAAAGCAATAAAAATTGCCGAAAAAGCTAATCATACAACATCCTTATAAAAAAAAGTATGACCAGCATTTTTTCGATGGCGACTACAGAAACTTTTCAGAAAAAAAAAATTGAAATGAACCCAAAGCTTTTATTGTTTTTTTTTTATTGCAAATCGAGTTTTGTAGTGAAACAAACTTTTTTCATAAAAGAAAGTTTTGTGTGCATTACGTAGTCCAGAATACACAAAAACAGGATTTTTTTTCTGTTTATCTTGATAACTTTTTTTCAAAAACATTAAAAACCCTATTTCTTTTGTATTGTATTTTTATGCTCTGATCAATGTCTGATACTTTAAATTTTCAAATTTTGAAAAAAAATCCTGGATAGTTTTTTCCCAAAAACTAAAAATTGTTGCATTCAGTATATAATTTGTGATGAAAGCTCTTATCGAATGCTGGTGATTTCCATTACATCCAAAAATGCAAATCGATCAAACTATGGTTTTTGTCATTTGTTTTTGGTTACGAACACATCCCATAAGTTGTGGGAAATTAATTTTGACAAATAAACATTTTTTTTGACTTATGGCAAAAAGATAGTCATACAATGTCCATATAGAAAAAATCACTAATCATAGACTTTTCATGCACTTTACTATACTTCTGGAATCGCATGAAAAGTGTATGATTAGCATTTTTTCATATAAGAAAATTGTAGGACTAGCATTTTTAGTCAACCCGGTTGACTACCCAATAGACTACTTATTAACAGATCCTAAATGGTTGCAAGGGTTTAACTTTTTTGCGAATGACCACTCAATAGACTACTTAATAACAATTTCTAAACTGTTGTAGGTGCTTAACTTTTTTGCTACCTTCTTTTTGTGAAAATTTGAAAAAATTTTGTTTGATCTTCGAAAACAAACATTGTCAAATAATAACTGTTGTAGTATAGGTTTTGTATAACTAATGCAAAATAATCTGCTCGATTAGTTATCTGATGTAGTTTTTTATTAGTCTAAAAATATAAATAGTTTTTTTTTTCTGACATTTTTTACAGCACATGCTGTTCGATAACAAAATGTACCTTTTTCCCAAGTAGTTAAGCAGTATTTTGAGCAATTGGTTTGGTTCAAGTCAAATTGAAAATATTGATGCGCGGATGTAGACCACCGTTTGTATAGGCACCAATAGAAATCTTGTAATTAGTGCGTTTTGAAGATCTTAGTTTGAATTTTTCTTTCAAACTGATCCCCAAAAAATTATTTAAGTTTAAATTACTATATGATATGTTTTATGAATTCTTTCATCTTTCTGAAATCATGTAACAAATATTGCTAATTGGCGACAACGAAATGCATCTTAATAATTTTTTCAGCCTAAAGACTAAAATCATTCCAAAACAGCTCCATGATTTCCCATAAATGTCTGATTGCACTTTCATATTTGGTCAATTATGCTCTGTAAATTGAAAATTTCATTCTTATTCCTCTCTTTTAGTTGCATTTGTCGGTTGTGAACACAGCAGTTGATGTTTTGGGAGCTGTGATGGTTTTGGCGAATACTATCGTGACGTCATTTCTCATCAAGGAAATCGTGAGGAGGAGAAACCGAGGAGTTACGAGACAGAGCAATGAATCAAAGGCCAACACTGTAAAAATGGGCGGATATAGTATTTCCGAAAGCTACAGCTTTTGTTTTTAATTGCTTTCATTTAGCGAATTCGTTTGAATAGCCAATTATTTTTAGCTACATTTTTAATTTTTTTTATGCTAATTTCGGCCGAGTGTTTAAACAGTCCGCAAAAATATTTGTACTCAACAAAAAAGGAAAATTGTAATTATTTTGAGAGAAGTTTTTGGTAAATTGGGGTGATTGAATTTGGGTCTAACTATGTTAAATTAACTCCAGTTGTGACAAAAAAGCATCATTTTTTTTCCAGTTTTAATCGTATGCGTAGCGCAAGTGGAAGCTCAAACGTCGTCTCACAAAGGGTTCTACATTAAATAGAGGCTATCTAATTGTTCCAGGCTAGCTAACTTTGAAACTTCGCCTGCACGAAGTTTTTCCATCATTTTTAATATTTTTTTTACATTTTTTCAATTCTACCAAAAACTACTTACTAGTCCTTAGCAAATTTTCTACGCGTTGCCCTGATAAAAACAACCTGGTTCTTGTTTGTGTTTCCGACTGTTTTTTACTCAACTCAAAATAACTCAACTTGATATTTTTCATGAAGTTATGAGCGTATAAAGATGGTCAATTTGGCCAACGTGTCAGAATCGTTCCAAGGAGGCAGGCTCTTCTGCTTATTCAAAACTTTGCTTCGTGAATATTTCACTTGTTCCTTACATAGCGTTTAGGAGGATAATTTAAAAAAAAACAGTTTGAAATTTTTTTTATTGTTTCTGATAAATAAAGTCTGAATATTTTAAGTTTGGAAGTAAAGATTGAAAATATAATCCGAGACTGAAATTTTCAGAAAAAACTCTTTTCAGAAAAAACTCATCGTTTATTCTTTATAAAGTTCTTCATAGAACTTTTCGCCCTGATACGAGCAGTCCTGTTCAATTATTTTAAGAAGTTTTTTCAGATATCATGATGTTAGGAAATTGTAATTTTCAAAACAAACGTGCAATGTTATGTAAAAAAAAACACACTACTTCAGAATTTGAGGAAACAAAGTTCACTATGATAAAAATCTAAAGTTCACCGACATACTACTCTGACTTAATATCAGTGCCACTTTGCTAATATGAAAAAAAAACACTTTATTTTGAAGAAAATTGGAAAGTTACGAGAAGATGTTTATTTTCAGGTTGATTGTTGGCGGCGCAAAAGTAGCATTAACGGCTGCAGGGTTGAGGGTAGAAGGATCGGACTCCTGTAGTTAACTGTATTAACTCAATTTGATAGGTTTTACAACTAGCTGAAAACTAGCCAAATTAGGGGTAATTTATCGCAAAAATTTGCTATTGTGTCATTGAAAATCTATAATTCATCGATGACGATCGCTGTTTTTTTTCGGATTTTATCGCTAGTTTTCATTGTAAGCTCAACTCGGGAGCGCAATTTTTCTAATAACGAAGAAAAAACTTTCTGTTTGAAAAAAATTGGAACATTACGAGAAGATGTGAATTCTCGGGGGAGTTGTTAAGGCTCAAATTATAACAAAAACAAGATGTAGAAAATTTTTGTTCAAAGCCTAATTGAAAAAAAATAAAATCAACTTACCATTTTTTTTTAAATTTAAGTTGAGCGCCTTTCTGGCTACAATGAATAAAGCTGTATTTATGAGAAAATAATTTTTCCCCAAATTAATTCAATAGTAAATAATTTTTCAATAGCTTAAGTCTTTTAGAAAAAAAAGAATGCGAAAGAATGAGTAACGCAGTTCTATTAAACCAACCCTAATTGCTGCTTTGGGCGATGAGTTAAAACGCAGATAGGACTGTTCATATCAGTTCGGAATTTCAATATCAGTTCGGAATTTCAAAAATTTCGATCGATTTTTAGAATCTGTCGATGATTTTTTTATCTGAGCAATATATAAAACATGAAAAACGAAAAAAGATACACTTTGGATTTTTCTATTCAGTTTTTTCACTCAGAGATCTCCCCTCTTCCGCTAAATTCTAAGCACAGTAGCGGTATTCTAAGCAAAATTGCGTTATTGTCTAGTATTGTAACAGTAACGTCGAGTATCTTGCCAATTTTTTACATGGAAAGATTTCCGAGATGAACTGAATCAAATTTAATAGCACCAAAAATGACGCGTATTAGCTGTAACAACTAAAGAAAATTTGAGCTTTCACGTAACTTTTGAGTTTTCTGTTTTATACGTTTACTGGTAGTGCGTATTTTTAGAATTTCAAGTTTTTGAACACTTTTTCATTCTTGACATCTTCAGAAACTGTTAAAAAAATAATCGCATGTTCAAAACCGTTGCACTTTTAAGCTCAACACATGATGACTTTTGTATTGGGAAAAATAAAAACTACTTAAAACTACGGAATAAATGCGAAGAACTGTCAAGAATTTATCTTTGTTTTCGGAATTGGAAACAAAAGTTATCTATGTATCTGAGGTTATAACGGACCTGCCTTGCAAAAAAAGGAAACGAAAAATCCAGCTTTTTTCAAATGGAGTGTTCAACCTTTGTCTCTAAAATTTCAACATAACAAGTAAAAAAAATTTTTTTCTCAAAAACATCACTTAGGTGTTTTAGCCAGAATCTCGCAGAAAGACTCGTCGCTTTTTGAATATTAACGCTATACATTGTTTATAGTAATCTAGAATGCCTAGAATACATCTACGTTGAAAAAATTGTTGATTGAAAACTGAGACCTGTTTTTTGACATTTTTTTTATCAAATAAAACAAAAAGTCGTTCTGGGTTTTTGAAATGATTATTAGATATTTGGTTATGAGTTACGTTATTGGCACAGACTTTATGATATACATGCAAATTCGTTTTCTAGAGTTTGTTTGTTTCACCATAAAAACGGTGTTGCGACTAATTTTGACAGACGTCAAATCAACGTCAAATTGTTTTCTCTCAATCAAAAAATACAATCATGTTAAGTTCTATCAACTTGAAAAAAAGTTTCAAAAAACGACGACTTTTTGTAAAAAAGCGGACCGTGCAATTTTGATGTAGAAATGGCATAGATAGTTTTCTTTCTAATGAGTTGTTTATCTTCAAATGCTTTTGGTTTCTGCTGTCTAAAAAACTTATAAGCAGATGTTCAAAAAAATTGTCTAAAAGGTTCAAACCTAAAAATTAATTTAAAATGTTTGCTGAACTTTTTTATGTACAATGACGGAATAGCAACTTACGCTCTTTTTATGGAGATCATCGCGGACTTGCATTATTCTTTCTTCAATTTGAGTTGTTTGCATACAATATAGGTTTTTTCCCAGAAACAATTTGAGACCATTTTTTTGCGCCGAAGTTTTTCAATCTACGTTCTGTTCTACTCAGGCGACCAAAATTTTCAGAGTAAAGAACCTGCTCAGTACTCGGAAAAGTCCGATTGTTGAAAGCTCCACTGTTTTTGGAAACTTTGCATTTTCTAAAACAAACTAACATATCTGAGATAAAGAACTCATCAAAAAAACCGCCTATGGGATAAGCGACTAAGATTTTTTTGCACGAGCGAGTACGCCTGTACTTACACAGAAAAACCATTATGGGCTTGCAATTGTTGAATTTTGGTCAGTTTTTGGAAACGGTTTCATTACCCAGAAATTAACCCACTAAATCTGAGATTATGGTTTTAGTAGAAAAAGCAGGTTATGGGAATTTATTCTGCATGAGCGTTTTTAAGTTGAGTGGAAAATCCTATTTTTGACATTTATACCGGTTTTGGAAACTTTTTTCCAAAACCAAATTCTGATCATCATCAAGTTTTATGACATTTTAAGGAGTATTTTATGACATTTTAAGGAGTCGAATCGAAAACACAAGATCTAGAAAAAGCTTTTGACTGAGAGGATTTTCACCGATTTCAATTGAAAAGCAGCTATGGAGTTAATAAATGCCTATTTCGAGTTTCTGATTCGTTTTAGGCATTTTTAAAATTTTTCTCGACAACTAAGCCATTGATTTTTTTAATCACCCGAGTTCAATCGGAAGAACAGTTTGTGGGTTTTTCTTCTGTGTCATTTTTTCATTTCTTATTTTAATAGAGAAACTATGCTGTAGACTTTTAAGGCGGTTGTTTTGTGTTTTGAGTCGAAAAAAAAACGACCGATGCAATGTAGGACTGGTATAATTTTTTAAATGGCAAAGCTTCAATGACTTCTCGCTGTTTTCTTTGATTTTTTTTTCAATGTTCACCAAGATCATAAAAGTCAAAAAACAAATGCAATTTCATTTAGACACAAGTTGAGATGTTTGTCTAAATAATGGTTTATAATTATGGCGCAGTTTGAGAAAATTTTTGGAGATAATTTTACTCGTTTTAGGTCACCCGTGTTCTTGCAATCTACAGCGTCATCTACTCGCTTTTCGGAGTCATTCAATACGCGTTGATGTTGCCAATTCATATTCGTGTAAACGAGACGACATTTTTGCTAGGGGGAGCCGCGTATTTAAGCTCTGCGATTGCCCAAATTGTGCAGGCCCCCATTTTTCTTTTCATCTCATCCATGCGGCAAGCACTCCTGAAAACACTCGTCAGAAACGGACGCTGATTTTTAGCGATATATGCTCTTGCAAAAAATAGCAAAAAAATCTACCGGATACCAAATGAATGGCTTGAATCGAGACCTGAACAAGTTTATTTATATGGACCTTCCAAGAAAACAATTTTAGGCCATCCCTTGTATTCCTCAAGCATGAACAATAATTTAACCTTAAATATTTGTTTTCTTTTTTTACAAGAGAATCCGAATTAGCTAAAAAATATATTCCTGTTTTCTATTTATTTTTTTTCTTCAAAATTTAAATTCTGTTGTAAGCACAAACGGAATCCAGCAGCGAATTTCAAGATTGAAATTGAAATTTTTAGTAGTTTACCAGCTACATATACAACGCCAAAAGCAATATATTATGCCTGGAGGGAAATCCTAAAGAGCAGTACTGCTCATCGAGTAGGATATCCTGGAGAGTAAAAATTATTCAACAAACTAGCTCAAGCGAGAGGCTCTTTTCTTTTAAAAAAAATAAGATAAACTCGGGACATGCAATTGGGGTCCAAATTAAATCGTCGTCAGTTTATCAGCTAGAAAAACTTGAACTGCCCAAACTCTCTTACGACTTTTATTTTGCATGTTGTGCAATTTTTTGAAAACATTTTCCGTTATTGCAGCACAAAAGTTTTACTTGATTAAAAATGTGCCGAAAGAATCAGATCAAAAGGTAGAAAAAAATACAAAACCCCGATTGCTCCTTTTGCCCAAAGACTAATATTGACATTTAGCTGCTACAAAGACTTTGTTGAGGATATAAATGCTTGAAAAAAAAAGTTTTCGGCAGAATAAATCGGCCTGAAAAAAAAACACAATTTTTAATGGAACTTCAAAAAAAAAACGTTCATAATAACAAACTCAGCCATAAAAGACCTTAAATAGGATTTTAGAAAAATGTGAGAATTGTTGTTATTTATTAGGTTTTTTCCTTCTGACAATAGAACAGAGAGAAAAGTTGAAATAGAAAAATCATACTAATGAAAATCATACTTAGAAAAAATAAATGATAATCACTTTCTGCTTAAGCATCATAAATAATTTTTTCATTTTTTATGATAAACCGCACTGATAAAAATTGTTTTTTGATTGATTCAATTTGATTTCAAATTGAGTTTAAATCCATCCAAATAAAGTCACAATAAATATTTGTGAAAATGGGATTTATCAATTTAAATCGATCTTTCCTGAGATTTTTGGATCGATTTAAGTGTCTTAAGAAACCATTTAACTCGTTTTGGATGGATTTTCGAACTAACTAAAATCCATCCGATTCTTAGTTAAATCCATAGAAATCTTACCAAAAATCAGATATTTTGAAATCGAATTAAATTTTTTTTAAACTAAAATTACAAAATTATGAAATTAAGAAAAAACTCAAATATTATATTCTCGACTTTTTAGGTAAAAAACTTGCATCACAGATACATAGAAATTATGACAAAAGTCAAAACGGATCAGCAAAAATTGTCAAAATGAACCAGTTTTTGGTCAAAAAACTTGCAATTTTTTTTAATGTTCAAAATATACAGTTTTTTAATCTATTTTATGATTTCTGTTTTTTTGTCTACTCGGGACCATTTTGCTTAATTAAGAGCATACTGAAACTACTTCATTACGAGGCCAAACTGGGCATTTCATGCATTGTAAGCGTATTCTGCAACAAGGACGCTCCTTTTGTTCTTCTTTTGTTCTTTACTTTCCTTTGATCGTTCCAACAGACATTTAACATTTTAAAGACTTGTCTCTGGAATCCTGAACTTACAGACAAAAAATACGCGCCTATTCCAGTGCATAGTTTGGCCTCGTAATGTTTCAATATGCTTCAGTACAAGGCAAAACAGCGCATTGAATAGGCCACAATTTGGTGTGTGTGTTTCTCTTGAATTCAGAGATTCCGGAATCCGCTTACAATTAAAAAATAACCGATTTGACTTTGTAATTATGTGTTGTCACAGTTTTTCTATTTTGCTGGCGTAATTTTAAGAAACTTTTTAATTTTTAATTACATTTTGAACTATTGCTTCTGATGTTTTTATGACAATGATTTAGATTCGTTTGAGTGTTATCAAAGCTCTTGTTCCACAATGACAAAAAAAGCTTAAGATTGATGTCAGTATGGAAAAAAATCAAAGGGTGCAATCCATTGCGCATCCTTGTTTAATTTACATCCATAGCGCATGTTACCTTTTTTTGGGAAATCTTTGCATATTTTGAGCTCAAAATTTGGTCTGTTTAAAATATTTTCTGGACAAAAAACTCTTTCAATTTTGATAATTTTTTATGTCTTCCGTGCATGTTTTTGAGCTCAAAAACATGCAACAAAAACATAAAAAACATCAAAAATGAAAGAGTTTTTTGTCAAGAAAATGGTCTAAACAGAATATGCTCAGAATATGCAAGGATTTCACAAAAAAGCTAATACGCGCTATGGATGTAAATTGAACAAATATGGACAATGAATAAATGCAACACAAACACGAAACTGTTGAAATTTGAAAAAAAAAAAATCAATTGAGTTTGATTTAAATTCATTTTAATCCCCTTGAAACTAAAAAAAATAAATTAAGAGTAAAAATTAGATTTAGGTTGATTTGTTCTAGCAGGTTCTTAAGATCAATTTATATCATTTTAAAACAGATCCTAATCAATCTTAAGTGTTTCTATGTAAAAATTGTACTTTTTTATGTTCAAATCGATCTCAATTGCACCCTCAATTTTCCCATACTGATAGCAGTCTTAAGCCTTTTTTTGTCAGTGCGGGAACAAGAGCTATGATAACACTCAAACAAATCGAAATCATTGTCATAAAAACATCAGAAGCACTAGTTCAAAATATAATTTTACAATTAAGAGTTTCTCAAAACTACGTCAGCAATGTTGAACAACTGTGACAACACATTCTTACGAAGCCAAACCGGTTATTTTGTTAATTGTAAGCGGATTCTGGAATCTCTGAATTCAAGAGAATAACACACACCAAATTGTGCGCCTATTCAATGCGCTGTTTATTTTGTACTAAAGCATATTGAAAGTAGTTTTATTTTGCTCTTAATGATACAAAATGATCTGAAGTAAAAAAACGCAGAAATCGTAAAATATATTACAAAACTGCATTTGAAAAAAAAGGTACATAAGTATTCTTTTTTTCAATAAAATAAAATATTTTTTAAAAAAAGAAGAACGAAAACCGTTAAAAAACAAGGACAAAACATTAATGAAACACACCGTTAAGCAGTTAATGATGAATTGACTTAAAATCGACTTGGATCTAATTTTTAGCCGAGCCTTAAGATTAAATCAAACCGAACTTTATTTGATCCAATTCAATCTTAATTTTTTTCTTAAATGACAACAAATATATAACAGTCTTGAAAAAAAAACAATTATTCATGAAAATGACAAAAAAAACCAAGTTTTAAAATGTTTACCAAGTTTTGATACTAGCTAAAAAAGAAAAGTTTTTAAAAAGCGTAAGAACCCAAAAAAACTAGACCTAATCACCCGTACCAAGGGGATTTTCTTTTCAAGATCTTTTTTTTATTTGGATAAGAATTTCAAAAATTCTCATCTAAAATTTGAATCTGAATTAGAAAGGTTCAGATCTGAAATGAACTTGAAAAAAAAAATTATAAGACTAAAATTAGATCTGAGAAAGCCTATTTTGTTGAAATATAATTTATGCACCTCGAGCAAACAATTGAGTTTTTATTTTTTGATGATTCTCCAATAAACAATCATGTTTAGATTAACAAGCGGTAAAAAAAAACCTCCGATTATTTTCACACACAATTTTTTTTAAATAAATTTCTTGTTCAACTGATTAAAAGCTTTCAAAAACTGTCAGAAGACCTAGCAGTTTTTTGACTTTCAAGCGCTACTAATGCGTTTGCAATGGTTATTTCTTAGTTGAGGAAACATTTTTGGCAGTCTTCCCTTGCAGAATTTGCTTAGTACCTTCTAGTAGCTAGCAGAAGCTATCAAGTATAAAAGTATCAAAAATAGCAAAAATTGTGTCAAGTTCATTGATTTTTCAGATCTGAAATAATCAAGAAAAACTAAATTTCTGAAATAAAATTAGATCTGAAAAGGATATTCAGATCAGAAACAACCAAGAAAAACAAAATTTCTGATCTGAAATTAGATCTGAAATAAAGCGTCACTTTAACATTTCACATGACATTTCAGATCCGATAATCAGATTTGAATTAGAACATTTGAAGGTACGTAGCCATCAACGACCAAAATTGTCCTTTAAGTCAGTTTTTTGACATCTTTATTGGGTTGCAGTCAAACGCGCCTGCAAAAATTTGGCCATTCTGTAATCTTTGTCCGATTAAGTCACTGTGCTATTATCTAAAATTAATGCAAATGATATTTGTTTCGCTAATAAACACAAATAGTCTTATTTCGGTGTTTGTCTCTTAGAAGTGTTTAAAATGTAATAAAATTTTTCAAGTGCACCTTTCTTTCACGGAAACGTTGCTTTTGAGAATCTGTCAGATCACCCATAGTAGAATGAATTACTCACAAACAAAGCAATGCTGATACAAAAGTCCCATGATTGATACTGGTTTTATTTTCAAAAATATACTGCATATCTCGATTAAAATGTTTAATCCAGAAACAAGAAACGATTTCTTATGACAACGATTATGTTTTTTTTTTGAAAAATATATGTATCTTAGGTTTTTTCTTCTTATGAAAAGAAGGAAGCTTATATATCCCGTCAAGACTGATTGCGACGAATTGGTCCACTTGATACGGGAGCAACAGGTCTTTCTCGGTGTGTTTTGCCAAATTTAGGAACTAAAAATGCGAAAAGTTAATCGATTTGGTAATATGCTAGTTTCTGTTCTAAGCCGATCAAAACAATTGTCTTCTTTTTAAAACTGGTTTCGTATTTTTTGATGTGCTTCTCAACTAAACTTTTGGTCCTATTCTGAAACAGGAAATATAGTAGCTTTAACTCAGGTCAGATATCTATTTTTATTGGATAATTTTGTTCCAATTCTCAAGAAAATGACGAAATTTTTCTGCTCAAGTTTGTTTTCTCTAGAAACAGACTTCATTTTTTTAATTACATTTTTTGACATACTTTATATCATCTGCAAGGTATTGTTTTTTTGAGCTCGTTTTGAAAAGGTATTTCACCAGTGATTTTTAAAAAGTAATGTGAATTTAAAAACTGATGTATGGCCAATCTTGGACAATTAGGGCGCAATATAACTCGCGCTATTAACGCTTGAGCGGACATTTATTCAGTTTTAGAATCCTTCCAAAACAAAATGAGGGGAGCTTTTTGAACTACCCGGTTTGACGAAAAACGCTATTTTACCAAATTCGTATATTGAAAAGTGCAAAACATTCACTTTTCATGCAAATCGATTAAAACAAAAATTGCAAGAGAAGTCTATGATTAGTGATTTTTCATATAAGAAAACTGTATGACTAGCGTTCTGCTAATATATAAATAAAGTTTTTTAAATTTTGTTTTCTCAAACTTTTTGCGTTTTGTTCGTAACCGAAAAGAAATGGCAAAGAAATTGGTTACTCAAAAATAGAGTCATCAAAGTTTTGATCGTCTCGCAATTACAATTCATCCAAAACGGTCTGCATAAAATGGAGTTGTATGAAACGAATGATATAATGAATCTATCAAATTTTTAATCTTTGGCATTTTTTTATATTTTGATTTTTTAACTAAAAATGCACTGATCAAGGCACACAAAAACATGCCATACCAACTAAATATGCGTTGAGAAATTTAAAATAAATCAATTTTTTTATTTCCAGGACTTCGTTATGCATAAAAAAACTAACTTTTGCATGCCAATTTTTTTTTTCGATCGAAAAAAAACATTTTTTGGGACAACTTTGATCCTTTTTAAAAGAATGCTAGTCATGGAATTCCCATATGTTTATTCCCGAATATTTATTACTTCGCTAAAATCGGAATCTATCACTTTGGATGACCTTATCACAAATCTCGGAAAAAATTACTTTTCTCATTTTTTGTAATTTTTTTTACTTTAGATATATGTTGAAAGAGGTTGTAAAATTCAGTAAAAACCTAACTCTACAAAGTGGAACTTTCGGTAAACTCATTTTTCATTTTTTGAAACATTCCTAAGTATTAAGCAAACAACGCTCAATAGACTCCAAAAGGCAGTATGAATAATCAGGGCTTCGCCCTGACACAAAGAGTCTTGTTTTATATGTTGCATTAACATTCTCCGGTCGCTTTTATATAAACAATTATCTAAGCAGAGGTATAGCTCGTAAGTCAAGTCCTGTTATACAGAAAACAAAATTTGCGAAGTTAAATTGCCCCCGGAAACTAAGAAGAAAAAACCAATTTAAGAAAAAACAGTTGAGAACCAGTATGCATATTTAGCGACTGAAATTACTTTGCAGACTAAAAAAATCAATTTTGACTAAGCCTGTCATATACTTTTGGACGTGTTGCATGTGGGCTCCAGATATATGTTGACAAAGGTTGTAAAATTCAAAAAGAACCTAACTCTACAAAGTGGAACTTTCGATAAACTGATTTTTCATTTTTTGAAACCTTCCTAAGTATTAAGCAAACAGTGCTCAATAGACTCCAAAAGGCAGTATGAATAACCAGGGCTTCACCCTGGCACAAACAGTCTTGTTTTATATGTTGCATTAACATTCTTCGGTCACTTTTATATAAACAATTATCTAAGCAGAGGTATAGCTCGTAAGTCAAGTCCTGTTATACAGAAAACAAAGTTTGCGAAGTTCAATTGCTTCCGGAAACTAGACACAAAGTGTACCTTAATTCATATATCTTGTATGTCGAAAGGTTCAAGTTAGCTGCGGATAGTACTTGATCGCCACTAGTTAGACTTTCATTATCAATCAATTCTGTCAAGTTCACTGAAAAAAATGCTTCCTTCAGGCTGATTGATTGCATCTACTCAAGCCTCGATGCATTGCATCGAGTTTTGTCTGCCATTTTGGCTAATGTTACCATTTGAAACCTTGTAAAAATTTTATCTTGTAAGATTGAACTTGAAACCTTAAAAAATTTACTTGATAAAAAAACCAATTCAAAGAGCCGTTAGTCATTCAACAAACGCCAATCTACAAGGATGTATGATCTTGTTTCGATTGTCTCCCTGCATTTACACTCGACACGAGAGGATAACGTGAATTAGTGTGTGTTTCTAAACAAGTGTGCTGCTAAGAAAACAACTATTTTACATCAGCACAGCAAGTGTCTCGACTGCCCTGGTTGACCATCCCATAAACAATGAACATCTCTGAGAAAACATTATAAGATTTGTAAAAAAATTTCTATGAGAAAATTTCAAAAAGTTCTAAGATGGCATTTTTTGCCAAAACTCAAAAAACTTTCAAAAATGTTTTGAATTTATTTTTATTTCGCAAGAGATAAGAAAATTTTGGAAAAATTTCGTTTTTTTTATGAAAGTAAAAGTTTTAGATAGTCGCTATTTGGTAGGCTTTTTGAACACAAAATACCAAAAATTTTTAAAGAAGAAAAAACCAATTTAAGAAAAAACAGTTTAGAACCAGTATGCATATTTAGCGATTTGAAATTACTTTGCAGACTAAAAAACAATTTTGCCTAAGCCTGTCATATACCTTTGCACGTGTTGCATGTGGCCTCCAGATATATGTTGACAAAGGTTGTAAAATTCAGTAAGAACCTAACTCTATAAAGTGGAACTTTCGATAAACTCATGTAGCAAAACTCATGTAGCTACGAGCTTACGTTTTTGTACTTTGCGACAACGAAGAAACTCAAGTTGCTTGAACGAGGCCTTTTCAAAAGAAGTGAACAAAATTTTTTGTAGGAAAAAAGTCGACTCACAACTTTTTTCTAGCAAAAATCAACATCTCTTAGTTTTCTCACAAAAAAGTCCCTATTTTATAACATGCGTGTAGAGCCTAACTTTGCGAGAAGTGGTAAGACTCTTAAAGGAAAAGTTTGGCTATTTTGCACCCCCACCCTCCTCCCACAAGTACCAATAACTAGGTTAATTATGAAGACCAAATATGTTTGTCATTACTTATTCATTCTGTATATCAAATTTCATAACAACCAAAATTTGTGACTTGAAAGCAAAAATTCTAAAATAGCGACTTTTGATTTACTATATTAGCATTAACTCAGGTCAGACATTTACTCTAATTGGAATTTTTTGCTCCGGCTTTAGAGAACATGAGGGATTATTTGTGCTCAAAGGGTTTTTTTTTCTCCAGACCAATTTCGACTTTTAACAGCCTTTTTGCTATACTTTTAAAACCGTCCCTAAAGTATTTTTTTTGAGCTCGTATTAAAAAGACGTTTTTCATGTGATGATTCAAAAAAATTGGAATTAAAAATTGGCAACATAGCCAATCTGAGACGTGTAGAGCTTATGTTTGCCTGAAGTGGTGAGATTCATAAAAATACTTTGACTCTTTTTCTTACCTCGCCCTCCCTACACAAGTATCAATAACAAGGCTAAAAACGCAGACCAAAAATGTTTGTCATTACCCATTTGTTCTGTATCTCAATTTTCATAACAATCAAAATTGGTGAACAAAAACTTACTTCTAAAATATGCAGTTAGAGTTAAAGGATGTTTTAAAAACAGATCTCGTTCGAATAATTACTTGAAGAAATAGCAAGTATTTGAACGCAGAGTTAAAGCATTACTCGAATTTTATTCCATTTTGCATTTCGCATTTGAACAACCATTTCGCGGCTGACTCGGTATAATACTAGAAATAAATTTTTGGGACCATTCAAATTTTCAGCTATCTCAAAATGCAGCAACATCAAAATCAACCTTGGATCAAAACTCGTCAAAAACTGCAGATAAATAATCAAACATTTGCTATAAAACCAATCAACTTAGAACAATTTTGAAATTTTTCTTCGCGCCTAAACCTGAAAATCAGAAAAAAAAACAAATATTGTTGTCGACTGCATAAAAAGCCAGTACAAAAACACTAACTACTTTTAGAGTAAACCGTTAAAAACACCTCGATTTTCATCTTCATTGAAAAACTAACATCAAATTATTTTGTTGTTGACTCCATTGGAATTTAGAAAAAACGAATAACGATGAATTTAACTCAAACTACGCCAACCAGGTTTAGCAAACACACAAAAGTGGGAGGAGGAGCTAGTGTTGACCGCCAGGCATGTTGCAGTGAGTGCGCCAAAAAATTCTACAGTTCTCGTCGTCTTCCGGATTGCGGACACATGGTGTGTGGGCAACCCTCCCCCAGCCATTGCGCATTCAATGTCCTCTCACCGGAACGGCGACGATGTCCGGTCTTGTCATGCTTGATGACGATGAATGCTACTATTTGTGTTGAGGACCTGGAAGTTCCGAACCTAGATGGAACCGAAAACTTCCTTTCAAAAGAGTACAAGAAAATACTCAAGAATAGACTGAATCAACCATCAAATGGTAAAAAAAATTTGATTGCAAAATATTGCGCTTCGCCTATAAAACGTCAAGTAAAACGTTTCTTTCAGATATTCGATCCCCTTTCTGTCCAAAGGGTCTCGTGTTAAACAGTTTTAGGGCGTGAATTTCCAGCCAACCGACCGTATAAACTTTGGAGGCTGCAAATAAATAATATCTGTGAGAATAAAGCGCTCATCGAAAAAAACTGCATTTTAGCCGGATTTTCTAAAAATTGCCAGCTGCACAGATTTTTTTTGCAACGTAGGTTCTTTCTAGTTTCTTTCTGTTATTTCTAATTTTTCTTTGTAGGCGAATTTTCATCGAGCCCAGGAGCTGTTTTGAAAAAAAAACCCAACCAAAAACAGCTGAACTTCAGCGGGCAACATGTATTGTAGAGAGAGTCTAATTGACATTGAGCTCCCGAAACTCCTCCTTGTCCAGTACGATGCCAAACTGTGCATTGGATACACGCACAATTTTGTATCTGTTGTAAATGTTAAAAATCTTGTAAATGTTAAAAATTTGTCGGAACGATCGAAGAAAAGAAAGACTAAAAGAAGAACAAAGGGAGCGTCATTGTTGCGGAATCCGCTTACAATTCTTAAAATGCACAGTTTTGCTGCGAAATTTCGGTAAAACCAAGTTGACCATCCTACAAAAAACTCTGCTATTTTAAAACCTCTCATAATATTTTTGGACGTTTCCGTTTTTTTTCTGAATAAATTTTTTCCCAAAATTTCCCAAAAATGTGTTTTTATACCAATAAGATGAAAATAGATTTTTTTCATATAACTACTATAAACCCATATAAAATTTACTTAATTTAGGCATGTAAAAACTTTTAAAGTGTTTATACTGCATTTTAAACAAAAAGTGATGAATTTTTCAAAAAATTTTCTGTTTAACGTAATTAGCGGTCCAATTTTGTGACGAATCATTTCACGTAGCCTCGGATGTAATGTATGTGGGCTTCAGGCATCGACAATTTTTTGTTAATCAGCAAAAAAAAACATTAATTTATAGATTAAGTGGGTCATGTTGCAAAACGAAATTTTTTGCCTACGAGCTTCTGTTATGCAACTCTGCGATAGTGAAAAACTGTTAAACTGGTTATAAAACTGAAAAAATCAACTAAAAAATGAACAATTCCTTGTGAGAACATTTCCTATCTTAGAACTTTCGTTTAAGAAATGCACTATCTTACAACTTTTGTACAAGAAAAAGCTTCAGTCTTCTCACACTCTTAAATCCTTAATAGAAATTCTACGATTCATAGAAGACAAGTCCTAACATGGCGTCTTTTGATCAACTCGACAGAAAAGCATTAAAACTATCTGCGCAACTTTTGAAATTAAGGGTGCTTGAAAGAAGAAACTAATAACTGTTGATCATTTTTTTCAAGCTTCGTTAAATCTATAAAGACTCAAAAACGTTTTCTGCTGCATGCAAATTGAGTTAAGACCGATCCGTAATTTCGGATAGGGTACACCGTCTGCTCGTCACGCTATCTTATTTTCGGCCGGATAGATTCGTGCAACTTCTTAGTCTAATACCGATCCTAATCTTACTCTTATACTTTCTAGTCTCAGGGTGTTTAACTAGTCTCTGCTAGGCTCAATAGATCTAGGGTATACTGGTTTGTTGCGGCTACTGAAGTTCTCTTGGAGAGGCAACTAATTTCTAAGTTAAATTCAAATCTCTCTAGTGCTGAAATTACAAGTAATTTCAGCACTTACAAATAAGTGGGTTGTTAGTTAGATGGATCATGATTGGTTAATATTAAATACTTTACAGTGGTAAAATATCCAATTTATCCAATCATAAAATATAGTTTTTATCAGGTTCCACCCATCCGGGTTTTACAGAGTTTTTTAGAATCATCTTTCTGCAATTCAAAGGATGGATGATGAACGTTGGTATTTGGCGAACATCAGATTCTTGTCCGGTTCCTCTTGTTAAAGAAGTTCCAGAACGCTGGAGTTAGGAACCTCAATCGTTGTATCATCTTGTGACAACGACTGTAATTCCCAATAAAATCAATTTGATTTCAAAATGGTTTGCTATGATGGGTTTTTCTGTATTATGTAGAGAACTTGTTTTGTGTTCAACCTCGTCTGGGAATGGCGTGGAGATCGTGTGTGGAAGGGATGCCTTGTAACTCGGATCTGCACGTATACTTGAAAATCGAGGTGGTCATTGGTCTAGTTCAGTGAAGTCCTTTTCTGCGAAGTCAAGTCGTACTCTAAATCCTTTGAGTTGTGATTGTGGACGGCATATCGGTTGTGGTTAGCCATTCTTGTTCGAGTGTGGTGGAATCATTTTGTCTTTTGATGTTCGTCTTTGTTGTTGTGTGTTGATCTATATACTGCAAGGTATGATTTAAATTTTATAAAATTATATTAGTTCAGTTTTTTAATTATGAATTTAGTTAATTGTTTTCACAAAAGCAATTTGTTTTAGTTCGGTTATTTTGAAGAGTTACTCACCCTTGAGTACCTCTTATTAAAAATAGAAGTGTGGTCTCAAAGCGTTGATGTACCGCGGTGGGTTAGGCCGGCTATATAGCATGCTCAGGACGTCCTCTCTGGTGGGTTAGGCCAGGAGTGGGAGTATGATTTTGTGCTGTTTCTTTGAGAGGTCCTGTTATGTGATAACGTTTTTTGTTGGGTTTATGTTGGTCTTTCTTATGTTTCTTTGGTTGTGTCCTTTTTTCAAAAATCAAATTGTTTTTGGTATGGGTTTGTCTTGCGACTTTTTTGTGTTTTTTTATTTCTTTCTTAGACTTTATAATAGTCTTCAAAAGAATAATTATCCAGTTTTAAACTGGGTTAATCCGGTTTGGGTACCGTTGGTTTTCTTTTCTTAGTCAAGCTGTTATTTTATGATTTGTGGTGTTTAGTAAGCTGCGTTGGTTAGATTGGTTTAGTATATAAATTCTTTCCAACAGGGTTAAAGGAAAGTTTGAAACTTGTTATCGCGTGTTAGAGTTGTTGAGTGTTAAAACTTGAAACTTAAAATCATTATTTAAACAATTATTCATGAGCGAGCTGTGCTAGTTTGGATAGAATTCTTGTGCGAGTGAATGAAAATATCAAAAGGTTAGTACTGCATGTTCATTTTATCAATTTTTTACATAGAATTTCAATTTTACTGCGTTTGTTGGGGGAAATTTTAAAGTTATAAATTTTCATCGTAATTAATTTTACTGCTTCATGGGGAAATAATTTATAAAATAAATTACTACATTTGGTATGAATTTTATTATTTTATTTTGTGCAAGATATTAATGAAGTTTAGAAGAATTTTAACAAGTTTTATTTTTTATTTTTCTTTTCTGTTTTTTGCAGATGATCGTGGTATGAAGACTAAAAACATAAAAGAAACATGAATGAAGAATGGTTAGTACTACTTTAAATTTATTAGTGAAAAATATTTTGAAATTATACTTACCTGTTAATCGTCTGGGAAAAAGCCGTGGGGGAAGATGTCGTGTATCATGTCCGATGTTGTTAGTAATTTTGCTAGTATGCGAATGATGTTTTTAGTTTGGAGCAGTGGCCAAAGCAATTGAAGTGCTTTAATGGTTTTTAGTTCTTCGGTGCCTACTGCAAACTCGTAAGGTGTGTTTTGAATGAGGTTATATATTTTGTGATTATATTTAGTATTGTGAATGAATTCTAATATTGGGATTTCTATAGGCTGGATAAATTCATGTGGGACAAGGAAGGGTCTGGATTCTTCGGCGTTAAAGGTCTTCGTGATGGGACAAAATATATACATTTGTGTTACTGGGTCATAATTGCGGAGGATGCCGTGGAGGTTAGCATCCTTGATGCAATAAGTGAAATTAAGAAAAAATGGTGAAGTGTACTTTGAGTTAATAAACTGAAAACGATGGTGTGGTTGTCTTGATGTAGTGTGCAAATCAAAATGATTTTGTATGAAGCTATAGTATGTATATGTATGAGTCTGTTTAGTGCGTAACATAATGTCGTGTGAACAGTGCAAATTGCGTTCATGTGGTGCAGGGAGGTGAAAAGTTAGTGAAAATAAATGAAATTTGTCTTTGAATTTTTCCTAAGCTTGAATATCATTTAGTGCTTCAGAAATGATGTGATCATATTTTCTATCAAAAATATTAAGTGTGAATACATATGACGTTTTGATGAAAAATTTTTCTGTTAGTTGTGGGTTAGCGAAGCGCTCGTCATCTAGAATTTGGTCTTGATTAGTTCGGATGATATTATTGTCGTAATATTCAATTGTAAATTCGTTAGCTCGGGGTGCAGTGAATGTTTTCACTGATTTTTTATATCCTACATAAGTAAATTGTCTAGGTGTTAGTGTTGCGGTGAGTCTATATAGCATATTTTTATTCTTTTCTATGTCGTCATTAGTACTAGATAGTGGCAAGCAAAGGGGGTTAGTAAAATGATAATATGCTGTCCAATGAAGTGTGGGCATTTAAACATGTTCATCTACAAAACTACGTGTGTCGTTAGTGTCGTTAGGTGTATTTAATGTATATTGTGGAAATGATGTTAAGGTGATTGCTAGAAAATCTTTCGTGTTGTTGTGTTGTGGGTGATTAATATATTCGCAGGCTGTTCCTGGTTTGGTCGGGAATGGATGGTTCGGGAATTTTCTTTTTAAAAATGCGATAAGCGCGGTTAGTGCTATTAGATGTTTCGGTGGATGTGGATGATTGTGCTAATGATGTAGTGTAAGCTGAGGAGGGTGTAGGAGTAGGTGGGTTTGAGGATTCTATTGTGGATGAAATTTGATGTATGATGAGGGTGTTAGGGTGTATTAACTGTTGCTGCAGGGTGATAAAATTATCGAGTTCCTGGGAAATTTGGGGGGTATCTGGAGAATTATTAATTGATCGGTCGGAATGAAGTGGAGAGTAAGTTGGGGTTACTTGCGAAGCATAAGAAGGAGTGGAAACGGATGGGAGCGAATTAATTGGTGGGATTGGTTGAAAAGGGGGTTTTGAAAAAACTGAGGAGTTGGTTTAAAAATTATTGGATGGAGATGGTTCTGAGTCTGCAAATTCGTCAGGGGTTACTATATTAGGGTTATTAAGTTGTGAGATGGAGTAGAAAACTGAAATATCTGAGTTAGTATCCGAATTCGTGCTTGATGATTATTAATAGTTGGAAAATTGGGTGGTGGGAAAGCAAAAAGTGGGATTATTGGGATTGGAGTATGGAGGTTGGTTGGGTGGGAATTTGATCGGTGTAGGGATCCAAATTGTCGGCTCATCGTGGGCTAAAAAAAATGATTATTTTAAGACTGAAAAGCGGTGGTATGGGGTTGTTCTATAATTTGTTCATATGTATTATCATTTTGTGAATGATGTGTCATTATGTGTTGTATGGGACTTTGCGATATGTTTGGTCTAAAAATTGGGTTATTTGTTATTGCTGGGTTTCGTAAATTACGTGGGACTAAGGATAATGGATGGTTATGTGGTAGGGGTGGCAACTGTGGTGCGGTAGGTGTTACTTCTATTTTACTATGTTCTTCGTCGTTCGTGTTCTGTATTGTCGCTATTTTTGTATTATACTCTTTTATTTGTGCGTCTAGAAGAATTTTGTTTATTGATGATGAAAAAATTCCAAAAAAAACCTGCAAATAGTATGCGTGCTACACTTGCTTGTCTATTCACTTGTGTGTGTATAGCGCATGTGTTATAGATTCCTTTTAATAGTGAAAAAAGAAATCCTATAAAGTTAAACATTGCGTATAAGATAGTTAGTTTTTCTAAGATGTAATAGGGCCATCCTAGAAAATTTAGAATTTCATTTTTTAGGGTAACAAAGCTAAAAATATTTATAAGTGAAATTTCTTATGGTCTGTGTTTTTCACCGTTTAGATATATATAGTTTTTAATGTCTTTAAAACATCCGCTATAATCGTGTGTATAAATATCTGCAAATCCTGCGGTTTCGGCAAGTTTTCGTAAATTTTGATCAATTGACTGTCTTTGTATAGTGTCCATTTGTGTTAATAATTCCTGAAATTGTTGTATTCCAATGTGGTGTTGGACATCTGATTTTGAATATATTCCAATTGATTGTAAATCAATATTCGGATTACGAGCAATGGCTCTGATGCTTTCGGGTGAAAATTTTTTGAGTGATTGCATTAGCGTAGGGTATGGAGTAAGAAGATAATATTTATCTTCATCAGGGTTCAATTGTACTACATTGTTGCTATTTTCTGATCCACATGGGACTGCGGTATCCCAAAAATATGTTCGCCTTGAAAGTGTGTCAACAAAATGTTTTTTATTTTTATAGAATATAGTGATTCTTTTATAGCAGCGTTTATCTTCAAAAACATATAGTGGTGATACTTTTTTGGTACAAGTATAAAACCATAAAATTTTTCCTTCGTAGTCAAGAAAATTTGATCTATTTCCTGACAATAAGTATCCTGCGTAAGGTATTTTTAATACTGCTAGTGCGAGTGATTGTAGGATTTGTGTCCTTTCTAATTCACATAGTTGGTTAAGTGTTTTTAATTCGGAGAGTGACATTTCTTGAAAAATTCGACTAATTGTGTAGTCTAATTTCATGTCTAAGTGAATATCATAGTGGATTTTACCCAAAAAAAGTGTTATTCATTAGTGATAGTTCTTGTAAACGTGTACTTCGAGTGTCATGTGGCTTTAGTTTTCCACCAGGTTGACCTGTGCTTTTTTGAAAGTTAACTGGTATATAGGATGCTCCTTCGATTAGAGGGTGACCTGTGGCATAAGGGTCAAATTTTATTTTTCCAGTGGTCATGTCGAAACCTTTTTCGTATTCAACTAGTATTTCAGAATATTGTGTTTTGTAAAGTGGGTTTCTGTATTTGCATGCGATTTCTGTTTCTTGAAATATTTGGAAACGTGTTAATTTATTTTCTATATTATGGATAATTCTAAAATCAGTACTTTGTTTTCGTGATGGATGGACTTGTTCGTATGGAATTGATTCGAGCATGATTCGAGAATTGATTTGTGAAATTTTATCATTCGAGCATGTATTTTCGCTACTTGAAATGTTGTGCATGTATCTTCGGGAAACCAAACAATTGTTGCTTGTGTCCGTGTTGTACGATCACAATAACCTTGATCGTTTTTACAAGGTAATCTAATTCCTTGATAGATCATTGTGTTGTCGGATAAATCTCGTGTGAGTTGTATTTTTTCGAGTTGTAGTTTCCAATCGAAAAACATTATTTCTTGATATCCTTTATTTTTTTTGTCTGCTTTGCAGTTTGATGGATTATTTATTCCAATGTGTGGTATCCAGTGCTTATTGTTTATGTCATAAGTTTATCTTCCGTGTGCGCCGTTGTATGGGTATTTTTCATCTAGTTTTATATGTCCTTGATATCTTTCAAGCTCTGCTTGATGTACAGAATCGGCAAAGACTTGAAATTATACTAGTTTTCTATCGGTGTTTTTGTTTTTTTTTGTGATATTTAGTCTGAGTAGTTCGTTTTTACAGTCATCGGAATTTAGATGTACAAGTCGATCTATATTACTTTGGTAGAATGATTCGTGGTCAAGTCGGTTTTTATTTCCGTTTGAAACTTGTGAACAATGTACTTTCTTTTCGGAAAATGTTGCTGTAAATTTATATCCTGCGACTGTTTTTGCTCGGGTTTTTGAATACAGTGTCTCTATTACATTTGTAGTTTCTATAGCTTGTGGTTCTGTTTCGCATTGTGATACTTGATTTATTGCATATTTGTGTAGTGTTTTTTGTTCATTTTCTTCACAATCGTAATGTGTTACTAATGAATTCTAGGTCCTGTGCGAGGAGAAGGATTTGTGTTCTGGTCGGAAAATATTAGAAAAAAGATGCGTTGAAATGTTAATATTTTTAGAATATATACGTGTATGATAATCCTGAGTATGGGTTATAAAATGTGATGTAACCAATTGTCTTTTTGATATATCTGTCGTACTTATATATTACTTCAGTTGTTATAAATGGTGGTGGTAGCGACTGAGATGTTATATTGGGTGGGTTTAATGGGTAAATATGTTGAACAATGTTGTTAAGTTTAATCGTGATTTCGAGTTTTAATTGTAGACTGTTTTGTTGGAGTATTTGGATGTTATGGTCACGAATGTCTTCGTGAATATCTTGTCTATATTGTAGTCTATTGAGTGCCCAAATGTGGAGTCGGTTACTTTCTTGATGTTGTCCAAATAATGGTGGGGGTGCTGTGAACGTATTCCAATCTAATCTTAAGGGGATATTTGTTGATGATTGTTCTCGATATCTAGCGTCGAGGTTATTTGGAAAATTTAGGGGGAAGGCGTCGGTTAAATCTGGCTTATTGATTGTGTTGATGGTAGTGATAATGTTTCTGGTAGTGATGATAATGTTGTTGTATCCGTAGAAATATCTATTGGGTCATTTATTAAGTTTGGTTCACCTTGTGTGAATGAGTGTGTCGTCCAATATGGTAGTCGTGATGTTTGGTTGGGGGGTTAAAGGGATTGTCACGTATTTTTTCAGATGTTGGTGTTGAACCTAAGTAATCTGAGGGTATACTTGAGGTGCTACGTTGTGAAAGAAGTGTTGGGGTTTCTGGTAATGTGCTATTTGGGTTTTCTGGAGTAATTGGTGATGGGGATTGGGGTATATCAAAATGAACTCGGGGGGTTTGGAGATTTCTATTTCGCCGTGGATGTATAATTTGTCTATTTATTTCAGTTGTATTCTGATTTTGACTAATGTGTCTTTTTCTAATTAATTCTTGTGGTAATGTTGGGTATAAATTATATGTTGGTTCACTTAGGGGTGCCTTTCGCTGAACTGGTTCTAATGGTTCGGATAAACGAGCGTGTCGTTCTTCAAAAGTGTATGGGTTATCTTGGAAAGAAATTCGTGTGGATGTTTGGGGGTTATTGGTATTTGTATGTATTGTCGGGTTTTTCTGGGATGATGTCGGTGAAGACTGATTTTGTGATTGTTGGTTAGCAATTTTTGAAAGTATTTTGATTTGCTTTTTCTAGTGAAAAAAATTAGTTTTATTGTAGTATTCATCAAGAAAAAGGATTAAAAGGATTGTTGCTAAAGCGAATGTGATTAGTTTTTTATACATTTGCACATTGTCAATATTAGGGATGATAAAAATGTTATAAAAATTACAAATAGTAAAAAAATATCTGTTCTACTAAAAATTTTTCGTGTCATTTAAATGAATCGTGGATTATCGTACCTGTGAATATGGTCAATGATTTTGGAAATTTGCAGATATATTTCAAATAGGGAGTAGAAAATTAAAAAAATATTGCAAAAAATGTTTAAAATTATTATAAAAGCTTCAAATGTATCAAATAGAAATATGAATAAAAGTTTAAGTATTGTGAAAAAGTTTATGAAAATGTTGAAAATTGTATTTTTAAAGATATTGACTGATCGAGAGAAGAGCATTTAAGAAATGATTTCTTTGTCGAATATTTTTTGTTGTTTGAGGCAAGATTCAAGTGTGGTCGAGTTATTTATTGTTTTTTTGACATGTGGGTTGAGTTTTGTGAAAAGTTGTTGGGGGCTAATTTTATGGTGTTTGGGAGGTCAAATGAATATGGTCGTACTTTTATTTTAGGCTAATTTAACCTATTTGGTTGGAGGGTTTTTGAGGTCTAAGTTGGGGAGGGTTTTTGAGGTCTAAGTTGATCTTTGCGTTATTAAATAGGGGAGGGTTAGGATATTATGGTGGTTTTTATTTTAGTTGTCAAATTTGAGTGGTTTGCTTATTTTTGACCTGGAGGTTGTGAAGTTATACTTATAGATATGTCTGGAGTTTAATATCTTTCGTCTAATAGGTTGATGTTATAGTTATAGAAGGTGACGGATTGAATGAATCAAATTGGCTGATTTTGAACTAGAATTGTTGCGTGTTTTATCAGCATAATATTTTGAAAAACGAAGATTCAATATGATCGAGAGGTGCAAAGATTATTAATTCTAAAATCAAAGTTGTTTTTGAAATTCAACTTTCTTTAATATTTTAGATTGTGGGATGAATGTTTTGTAGTTTTTACCTGGTTGATTTCTAAGTCGTGATGACTCTCTATGTTCTGATTTCTCGACTTGTTCTTGTGGTAAAATTTTTTCTATCATTTTCCTATTTTTTCTTTCTTTTTGAGGTATTTTTTGATCTAGCTTATTGTTTTGATTTGAGTTGTAGTTGGTTTTGTATTTTGTTTTCCCTGATGAATGTCATGTTGTTCATCTATTTCTTTTTCCGTGTGTGGATGAATTTGAATAACTTTTAAAACTGTGAAAGAATATAATTGAGATAATTCGCGTAGTGCGTACTCTTTTGGGTAGTAAGGCAATAGATTGTTCCGATGTTGAACAATTTCTTTTTGGTTCGAATCGGTAACTTTATATGTTACATCAGTGGGTTTGGCAGTTATTTGGTATGGTCCTTTGCAAAGGGGTTGTAATTTTTTAGAAATTCCTTCTTTTGTATTAAAATTAGGTATTAAGACAAATGTTCCAATTTTTAAATCTGAGGCTGGTGTAAAGCGTGAATTAATTTGTTCGTTAATGTTTTGCCTTTGTAACAATTTTTTAGTTACTCTTTGGTAAATTTCATTGTGTTTTTTATCTCTATTTAAAATTCATTCGGTGTGTGTGCCGGAGGCTAATTTAAGGATTTGTGGGTGATAAAAAGGATCTTCATCATGCGTGTGTAAAGGTAGAGTATAACAAATTGAGTCTTTATTTGGTTGGCAATAACCTTGTGCATTTTTATGAGAGTTTGCTGTAAACATAATTGGTTTACGTGGCTTTTGGTTAAAAAGCATTTCGTATGGTGACATTCCTAGAGTTGTCAAAATTTGTGAATTATATGCTAAGGGAAATAGTTTTACATCTGCTGACCATTCTGTGTATCTTGTATCATTTCCATTTATGATACATCTAAGATATTCTTGTAGTGAACGGTTCATACCTTCGACTAAACAGTTTGTCCAAGGTGCATGAGTTGTACGTGGTTTAAGTTTGATGTTATATAACTGTCATATATTTTTTAACTGAAAATATTTTTTATCCATTGTGAGTATGAAATTGGTTTGAAGGTTGATGATCCTAGTAGATCAACTTCGTAGTGATTATTTTGGCAATCTAAGTAAAGTGGGAAATGTTGTAGGTTATTTATTTGTGATTGGTCAATTTCAGTTTTTACTGCATATTTGCATTCTAGTCGGGGTGATGTTTCGTCTTTTGCAAGGTAAAATTTTATATTTTTTGGTATTTCAACTGTAGTTTTTCGTGTAAGTAATTCAGGTGGTGTATTTCGACTTACTGTATCTGGTAATGCAAGATTCTTTCCTGCTGTCCAAACTATATGTAAGTTTGGAAATTTAATTAGAATTAATTGAAATCTATAAACTCGGTGATTTGGATGTGACTTTTGGGTAAAGAGAAAAATGATTGGTTTATGATCTGTGAATAGAACTGTTGGATGTTTTGATCCAAGTATCAGAAATTCATATTCTGTAAGTGTATAAATTATAGCTGTACATTCTCACATTAGAGTTGAGAGTCGTAGCTCTGCTTGAGTGAATAATCGGGAGTTTGCTGATATAAGGCTCATTTTATTTGTACCACTATGTGATTGTAGTAATGCTGCGCCGATGCCAAAATTTGAAGCATCGCACATTGCATAGAATGGTTGAAATTTGTTCAGTTAAAAGTTTTTTACTTTCTTCAAATCTTGTTTGATATTCAATGGTCCATTCAAAACTATTTTGTTGTCTGAGGATATTATAAAACGGTCTTAAATATAATTGCATTTCAAAAACTTACTTGCTTAAGAAATTTAATATTCCAAGAAATTCTTGGATTTTCTTTTTTTTTGTTGGTGGTTGAAGTTTTTGAATAGCATCAATGCGTGATTTTAATGGAGTGATTGTGTTTCTTTCTATATTATGTCCTAAAAGTTAAACTCGTGTTAAAAAGAAGTGTGATTTATCGGGAGCGGCCTTCAGATTTTCGTTCTGAAGTATTTTATGATAGTGTTCTAAAACCGTAAACATTTCTTCTTTTGTTTGTGATTGCATAAAAACATCATCTAAATAGGTGATTGCGTTTTTCTTGAGTATTAGTGGTCTAGAAATTTTACTCATAAAAGCTGAAAATGCTGCTGGTCCTATGGAAAATCCATAGAATAGGCGATTAAATTCATATTGTAGATTTCCAATAACAAATTGTGTTAAACGTCGTGATTGTTCATCTAGTGGCTTTTGATTGTATGCACTATTCATATCTGCGGTTGTAAAGTATTTTCCATTTATCTTTGTTAAGATAACTGGTATTGGTTCGATAGGCCAATTGCATTTCGATTCGTCAATTAGTGAATTGAGGTATCTAGCGTCTAAAACTATTTTTAATGATGCTCCTTTTGCTAGAATGATAACAGGGTTGATAAAAGTGATACTTTTTGGTTGTTCTTCTTTATTTTATGGTGAGATAATTTTGTATTGTTCTAAATTATCAAGTAATCTTATTAATTTGTCGTGTAAATGATTTGGTACTTTACTAGCTCTTTGTTTTTTGAAAACTGCGTCAGGTTTTAACGGGAGATGTAGTGATGAACTGATTTTTCCAACGTCAAATTTTGATGTTGCGTAGACTGTTGAATATTTTAACAGTTGTTTTGCTAATTTGTCAAATTTGATTAGTGTATTTTGTGAGTATTCAAAATTAAACATTGTTAAAAATTTTTGTTGTTCTTTTGTGTAATTTGTTATACTGTATGTTGGTTTAAAATATGGTGTTTTTGTGAAGTAATCGGTGTTTCTCTTTTCATTACTTATTATGTTATTTATGGATAATTCTTCGTCAAGAATTGTGGATTGGCAAATATCTAATAATTGGAGTATATTATTTACGCGGTAGGCTACTACATATTTGGGTGAGATTGTAGCGTTTGTTTTGCAATATCCTAAAAGTCCTAAGGGTAATATTACTTGATACGGTGTATTGTTGTACACATGTAACGAAATGATATCGGAATTCGTGTTTTTCAAAAATATCTTATAGATGAGATCGTGATTTTGAAAAATTTGTGGTTTAAATTCAAAGTCTGACATAAAAAGTTGTTGTTTATTTTGATTTTTATCATACTGGTGAACTTGTTTTATTAAAAAATTATATATATTTCCTAATTATGGCTTCAGGTGTTTCCGTTGTTTCTTCTTTTGTTTGTGATTGCATAAAAACATCATCTAAATAGGTGATTGCGTTTTTCTTGAGTATTAGTGGTCTAAAAATTTTACTCATAAAAGCTGAAAATGCTGCTGGTTCTATGGAAAATCCATAGAATAGGCGATTAAATTCATATTGTTGATTTCCAATAACAAATTGTGTTAAACGTCGTGATTGTTCATCTAGTGGCTTTTGATTGTATGCACTATTCATATCTGCGGTTGTAAAGTATTTTCCATTTATCTTTGTTAAGATAACTGGTATTGGTTCGATAGGCCAATTGCATTTCGATTCGTCAATTAGTGAATTGAGGTATCTAGCGTCTAAAACTCTTTTTAATGATTCTCCTTTTGCTAGAATGATAACAGGGTTGATAAAAGTGTTACTTTTTGGTTGTTCTTCTTTATTTTATGGTGAGATAATTTTGTATTGTTCTAAAATATCAAGTAATCTATTTACTTTGTCGTGTAAATGAATTGGTACTTTACTAGCTCTTTGTTTTTTGAAAACTGCGTCAGGTTTTAACGGGAGATGTAGTGATGAACTGATTTTTCCAACGTCAAATTTTGATGTTGCGTAGACTGTTGAATATTTTAACAGTTGTTTTGCTAATTTGTCAAATTTGATTAGTGTATTATGTGAGTATTCAAAATTAAACATTGTTAAAAATTTTTGTTGTTCTTTTGTGTAATTTGTTATATTGAATGTTGGTTTAAAATATGGTGTTTTTGTGAAGTAATCGGTGTTTCTCTTTTCATTACTTTTTATGTTATTTATGGATAATTCTTCGTCAAGAATTGTGGATTGGCAAATATCTAATAATTGGAGTATATTATTTACGCGGTAGGCTACTACATGTTTGGGTGAGATTGTAGCGTTTGTTTTGCAATATCCTAAAAGTCCTAAGGGTAATATTACTTGATACGGTGTATTGTTGTACACATGTAACGAAATGATATCGGAATTCGTGTTTTTCAAATATCTTATAGATGAGATCGTGATTTTGAAAAATTTGTGGTTTAAATTCAAAGTCTGACATAAAAAGTTGTTGTTTATTTTGATTTTTATCATACTGGTGAACTTGTTTTATTAAAAAATTATATATATTTCCTAATTATGGTTTCAGGTGTTTCCGTTGTTGGTTATAAATTGGATAAAATTTTGAGAAGAATGGTGGTTGTTTGTTTAATCGTTGAAAAAAAGTTAGAGCTATATTTAATGTTTTTGTGTATTTATATTTTATTAGTATTTTACTATTTAAGATGTTGATTGTTGGTATATATTTCGATATAAATCGTATGCTAATGATATTGTGCTTTTTATCAGTCATATGAAATATTTGTTTAAATGTCTTGTTTAGAATTTTATGTTGCTCGATTGTTCTTGTGGGGAGAAGGAATAATTGGATTTTTCCATAATTTACTAATGTTGATCCTTGTGCTGTTGCTAGTTTACTAGAGGTTGCAAGAGGTGTTAATTTTGGATGTAAGGTTTTGATTTCATTCCATGTGGGAATTTTAATTATGTTTCATATTGCTCCTGAATCAATTAAAAAATCAATTTCAAGATCTGGTGGTTGAAATTTTTTGTTTCTTGGACTTTCTAAGAGAAATGGTATTGTCCAAATTTTTTCTCTGGGTTGTTCTTTTTGTATATTTTGATAGATATGATTTGTGTTTGAACATTGTGTTTTGTCCTTTTCATCAGATTTAATTACCGTGTTAATTTCGTTTACTTCTTGTGCAGTTTGTGTAGTATCGATGGGTCCAAAATAATAATTGTGATAAAATTCCAATTGATTTTCATATATATGTGATGTAAAAGGTTGTTCATATATGATAGGTTCATAGTCGCTTTCGACTGTTATCATATTTACAGAGATGGTATTCTCTGTATCACTTTCTGTATCTGATGATCCACAGTTTATTTGATTCAGTTGTAATTCGTTACTTCCTGTGTCTTCAATACCTGGGGGGTCTGATGTTGTTTCGTCATTTGACTGTACCTGATTAATATGTCTTTGATGTTTTGGTGTACTACTTCTGTATCCATGTTTAGAATTATTATAATGGTTATTATTCCTATGTGGTGACTGGGAATAATTTCTATATTGATTATTATAACTTGAATTTCGATTTTGTGAATTGTTCCGTGATCTATTTTGATAATTATCTTTTGATCTGTGATAGTTTGATCTATTATATGGGTTTTTTCTTGATCAATTGTTCGGGTAATTCTGATTTCGATTGTTCGAATAACTTCTATTTCTATTATTTGAATAGTTTCTATTTCTGTTGTATGATGATTTTCGTGATTGATTATTGGAATAGTATTTATTTCTTGGATTTGATTGCGAACTGGATCTAGAAACAAATTGTATTGCATTGGAATTTGATCTCGAAGAGTTATTTCGACAATTTGATCGATTGTAGTGATTTTGTGAAGATTTTTGTGTATTTCTTCGTTCTGGTCATCTTCCTCTATAACTTGAATTATATGGTGATTGATTCCTTGGGTAATTTGTGTTGTTCGGAAGTGGTTTTCCTGAACTGTTATTACTATATATATTTATGTTAGGTAGATTTTGATCTTTCTTCATATATTGATAGAACGATTTATTTGGATCTTTATGCTTTTGAGGTTTATTCTGATTATCTTGTTGTTTTTGTCTACATTCGGAAATACTGTGTCCGTATCGTCGGCAATAATTACACCATTTTTTGAAGGATGGTTTGCCTTTAAAATTTGGATGTTTTTCATAGATATTTAGTATTTCAGTGATTTTTTCAATTAGGTCTGTATCTGATTCCTGTATGTTATTTATATGTGTAGTGTTTGTTTCAATTCGATTAACATATTGTAGTTTTAGATTTTCTGTTTCTTCAAGTTTCATTGTGATTTCCGCTTGCTCTAGTTTATCTACTAGTTTTCGAAAATCTAAATCTGTTTCTCGAATTGAGGAAGGATGAGATGCTCTCTTTTTTATTGCTATTTTCCTTAATTGAGGTGTTAAGGTCATCATTAAATATTCTGTCATTTTTGTGTTTTTATAGTCATATGTATTAAGTGAATATGCTTTGCAAACTAGTGTTTCGATACGTACTGCTAATTGTTTGATAGTTTCATTTGGTAATCTGCGAATTTCATTACATAAAACTCTTTGGTGTTGTTTATCTCTTTCGGAGTCAAAAATTTTTGAAAATTCTTATGTAAATCTCTTCCAGTTTGATTTTATTTCAATAGGTAATAATGAAAACCGTTTTTGAGCTGCGCCATCTAAGGTTGTAGATATTATTGCTGTGCGTCTATGTATCCAATTTCGATGTAGTGGCGTATTAATCGTCTCAGGTCCTATATTTAAAATTAAATTCGCTGTTACTGCATTTAAATAATCTTCTACAGAATATTCAGGGTCTGTTCCTGTAAATACCATCAGTGGTTTATTAGATGTTATTGATGATCCACCCAAGAGGTATGGAGTCATTGTCATCTGTAGTGATTCTGCGGCATTTGGCATTTGCGAAAATTTTCAAAGTTGATTTTTTGTTATTTCGTGTTGCTGAAGATAATATGGAAGCGGTATTCATTTTGCATTTGAGTTGGTTGATAAGAATGCATTGACATTGGATTTTGTGGTTTTATTGGTTGAAAGGATTGTGTGTTAAAGGGATTTTGTATATGCATTTGTTGTGAATGTTGTACATCTGTTGGGTTTTGTGGGTAAATTTTTATATTTCGAGATGGTTCAGATTGTCGTGGTCTTTGTGTGCGATATTCTTTAGTATATGGTGCAAAAATATCTGGTTGCTGATAATCATCTTCATCGGATGATAAATAGTTTGTATTAAATGGTGTATGTTGGTTATTTTTATTTTGTTGGAAGAATGGGTAATTTTCAGTATAATCCTGTGTAGGTTGTGGATTATCTTGAAAATTTACTGATTTGTCGATGTTTTCGGGAGATACCAATAATGAGAACATACGTGCTTTAAATTTTGTGTATTTTTTCGTGGAGGTTGATTTGTTCTTTGTTTATGAGCATAATCAAAATTGTGTTCTGCAAAGGTGTTTCTTGTGAATGATTTTCGTGTTTTTGACGGTATTTTCATTGGTCTATACGTTTGATAATCCATATGTGAATATTTTGGAGCAACTGAAGGCTTAACGGTTGATTGTAAGGTTACTTGTGCCAATGAAGTATTTGTATTTCTTGGTGTTGTCAAATTTGGGTGTATTGGTGAAATAGTTTGTTGTGTGGTTGTTTTGTTTGGTCGATTTCTTCATTTATGAAGTGTGATGGTGTTTGAATATCTTGTTGTGTAAGATTTATAGTTCCATTAAGGTTTTCATTATGTATGACGGTCGAATTTAAACTGTTATTTCGCGTATCAGGTAAAAATGTATTATAGTTTAATTGTGTTGCATCAATGGTTAATGGCATTACTTTTACATAATCTCTGTGATAAGATATTGTACTTATTGCTTGACTTGAGATAGATTGTGGGATATTTATGAATGAAGGATGAGACCATTCAGGGTCCCAAACGTATTCTGATTGTTCTGAAATGGCAGTGTCATCATTTGAATTTTGAGGTCTGAAATTTTTTCTTGCTTGTGAAATTAAGTCTAAATTATGTGTGAAATAATCTATTATAAACCATGCTAAAATTTTTTGTAAGTCATGTTTAGTTTGTTGTGAAACATCATCTTTAGTAAAATTTTCTTTGTTTATATGTAGAAAAGTTGAAAACAATGCGAGTTAATTTCGTACTTTTGTATGTTTGGATGTTTCAGTTGGTGAGATACTTTGAAATTCTGTTTTTTCTAATATAGAGATATAAGTATATATCATTGCGAAAATTTCGTTAGTGAATATGGAGTTTGCTCTTTTTGAATTATGATTTTGTATGCTTTTGATATATTCTAGGAGTACTTTTGAAAATTCTAATTCAAAATCATCTGTTTGAATTACATATTTACGATGATTTGTATTTGGTGTGCTGAATTCTATGGTGTAGATTCCATATTGTTGTGTTAAGTTACATTTGTCTTTCAAATAATGTTCAATAATTTGTCTTTTGATTTTTACATCTGGAAATTCTGCTGTGCACGGACTGATTCCTGGTTCAAACAAATTTAAGAGAAAAACCTTGCAAAGATCGTGTTGTCCTCGATCATGGGGTGAATCTATAAGGAAGGGATAGACTGCTTCGTCATCTGGACTATCGTCACTTTGAGTGTGGCTCATTTTTTTGTTTGATGACTGTTAATATATAGCTATCAATGCGTCTGATTGGTTGATTCCAGTTATACAGGTCTATTGGTTTGTGTTTGTATTGCTTTTTTATTCTTCTTTTTTCTCTTTTTGATGAATTTGAAGTTGTTTCTGAATCGGAAAAATATAATTGATCGTGAATGGGACAATTTTTATCAATTGATTTTTTTAATTTGTAGAGTTCATCTAAACTGCTTGCCTCTGATTCAGAAAATTGCGTTTCTATTTTTTTGAAAAACTTTTTCGTGTGATTTGTCTTTGTTTGTTTATAAATTTCCTTTTTATTGTTTGTCGTTTTGTTCTAATGTATCCAATTGTTTGTGTATGAGATGTGATTACAAGATCGTATTTTTTGTTATCTATTTCACAACTGTGTAAAACGATTGTTTGCTTGTTTCCTAGATTTTTGAATGACATAAGGTTAAGGATGAGGGATGCAAAAAGTGGTCATCATTAAATATTCTGTCATTTTTGTGTTTTTATAGTCATGTGTATTAAGTGAATATGCTTTGCAAACTAGTGTTTCGGTACGTACTGCTAATTGTTTGATAGTTTCATTTGGTAATCTGCGAATTTCATTACATAAAACTCTTTGGTGTTGTTTATCTCTTTCGGAGTCAAATATTTTTGAAGATTCTTGTGTAAATCTCTTCCAGTTTGATTTTATTTCAATAGGTAATAATGAAAACCGTTTTTGAGCTGCGCCATCTAAGGTTGTAGATATTATTGCTGTGCGTCTATGTATCCAATTTTGATGTAGTGGCGTATTAATCGTCTCAGGTCCTATATTTAAAATTAAATTTGCTGTTACTGCATTTAAATAATCTTCTACAGAATATTCAGGGTCTGTTCCTGTAAAGACCATCAGTGGTTTATTAGATGTTATTGATGATCCACCCAAGAGGTATGGAGTCATTGTCATCTGTAGTGATTCTGCGGCATTTGGCATTTGCGAAAATTTTGAAAGTTGATTTTTTGTTATTTCGTGTTGCTGAAGATAATATGGAAGCGGTATTCATTTTGCATTTGAGTTGGTTGATAAGAATGACCTGACATTGGATTTTGTGGTTTTATTGGTTGAAAAGATTGTGTGTTAAAGGGATTTTGTATATGCATTTGTTGTGGATGTTGTACATCTGTTGGGTTTTGTGGGTAAATTTTTATATTTCGAGATGGTTCAGATTGTCGTGGTCTTTGTGTGCGATATTCTTTAGTATATGGTGCAAAAATATCTGGTTGCTGATAATCATCTTCATCGGATGATAAATAGTTTGTATTAAATGGTGTATGTTGGTTATTTTTATTTTGTTGGAAGAATGGGTAATTTTCAGTATAATCCTGTGTAGGTTGTGGATTATCTTGAAATATTACTGATTTGTCGATGTTTTCGGGAGATACCAATAATGAGAACAAACGTGCTTTAAATTTTGTGTATTTTTTCGTGGAGGTTGATTTGTTCTTTGTTTATGAGCATAATCAAAATTGTGTTCTGCAAAGGTGTTTCTTGTGAATGATTTTCGTGTTTTTGACGGTATTTTCATTGGTCTATATGTTTGATAATCCATATGTGAATATTTTGGAGCAACCGAAGGCTTAACGGTTGATTGTAAGGTTACTTGTGCCAATGAAGTATTTGTATTTCTTGGTGTTGTCAAATTTGGGTGTATTGGTGAAATAGTTTGTTGTGTGGTTGTTGTTGTTTGGTCGATTTCTTCATTTATGAAGTGTGATGGTGTTTGAATATCTTGTTGTGTAAGATTTATAGTTCCATTAAGGTTTTCATTATGTATGACGGTCGAATTTAAACTGTTATTTCGCGTATCAGGTAAAAATGTATTATAGTTTAATTGTGTTGCATCAATGGTTAATGGCATTACTTTTACATAATCTCTGTGATAAGATATTGTACTTATTGCTTGACTTGAGATAGATTGTGGGATATTTATGAATGAAGGATGAGACCATTCAGGGTCCCAAACGTATTCTGATTGTTCTGAAATGGCAGTGTCATCATTTGAATTTTGAGGTCTGAAATTTTTTCTTGCTTGTGAAATTAAGTCTAAATTATGTGTGAAATAATCTATTATAAACCATGCTAAAATTTTTTGTAAGTCATGTTTAGTTTGTTGTGAAACATCATCTTTAGTAAAATTTTCTTTGTTTATATGTAGAAAAGTTGAAAACAATGCGAGTTAATTTCGTACTTTTGTATGTTTGGATGTTTCAGTTGGTGAGATACTTTGAAATTCTGTTTTTTCTAATATAGAGATATAAGTATATATCATTGCGAAAATTTTGTTAGTGAATATGGAGTTTGCTCTTTGTGAATTATGATTTTGTATGCTTTTGATATATTCTAGGAGTACTTTTGAAAATTCTAATTCAAGATCATCTGTTTGAATTACATATTTACGATGATTTGTATTTGGTGTGCTGAATTCTATGGTGTAGATTCCATATTGTTGTTTTAAGTTACATATGTCTTTCAAATAATGTTCAATAATTTGTCTTTTGATTTTTACATCTGGAAATTCTGCTTTGCACGGACTGATTCCTGGTTCAAACAAATTTAGGAGAAAAACCTTGCAAAGATCGTGTTGTCCTCGATCATGGGGTGAACCTATAAGGAAGGGATAGACTGCTTCGTCATCTGGATTATCGTCACTTTGAGTGTGGCTCATTTTTTTGTTTGATGACTGTTAATATATAGCTATCAATGCGTCTGATTGGTTGATTCCAGTTATACAGGTCTATGGGTTTGTGTTTGTATTGCTTTTTTATTCTTCTTTTTTCTCTTTTTGATGAATTTGAAGTTGTTTCTGAATCGGAAAAATATAATTGATCGTGAATGGGACAATTTTTATCAATTGATTTTTTTAATTTGTAGAGTTCATCTAAACTGCTTGCCTCTGATTCAGAAAATTGCGTTTCTATTTTTTTGAAAAACTTTTTCGTGTGATTTGTCTTTGTTTGTTTATAAATTTCCTTTTTATTGTTTGTCGTTTTGTTCTAATGTATCCAATTGTTTGTGTATGAGATGTGATTACAAGATCGTATTTTTTGTTATCTATTTCACAACTGTGTAAAACGATTGTTTGCTTGTTTCCTAGATTTTTGAATGACATAAGGTTAAGAATGAGGGATGCAAAAAATGGTTAGGTATTTCTATTTTCTTAGACTGTTAGTCCTTACGATTTTTTGGTTAGTTTAACCTGGGTCTTTTTGTTCAGGGTTGGGGAGGAAAGTATATCGATTCCGAAGAATGATTTTTTATTTTCTCGTGGCTAGTCTAAGCTAAGGTGTTAACTTACTTAATCTTACTTAGGGGTAGTGATTGTGTTCAAGGGTTGGAGAATACTAAATTGATCCACAAGGTTCAGGTATAATTAGAACACAAGTAGTTCGTTAGATACTATTTTAAACTTACTAAGTCTAAGATCTATCCTGGGTCTGGTAAGAGGAGGGTTCAAGTGAAGGATGAATAACCGAAGTTCTTCACTGTTTATCTTAATTTGAATGGTTAGTTTTATTAAAAACTTCTATTAGTCTTGGGTCTTTTAGAAGGGTTGGATAGTGAATCGACGTTTGAGGTCGTTAGACACTTGCTAAGTGGGTGGGGGAGAACAAAATTGTTCTTTTTGATCCAAGGATAGGCCTTGATGATCAGGTTTTAAATTTATTGAAATAGAAAATTATTTAAGATCCAAGGATAAGCCTTGTTGATCTGATTTTAAAATTAAGTGAATTTAAGTTTAAAATGGTTTAAATTTGTTTAAGGAAAAGATTTATTTCTTTAATGATTTTAGTGAGCTTATGAGTGCTGTTATGTTTTAGGTGGTGAAGCTGGGACAACATATGATTTATGATTACTAACAATTTATTGTCATGCTACTTATTTTTACTTTCATTTTCAATAAATATTTTTCAAATATGTTTTATATAAGACTGCAGAAATTAAGAAAACGATCTGAGATCTTTTTATCAATCGTTATTGTACATTAATAATTTTGTTTAGCGCCTGAAATGATCATGAAGATTTACTTCAAAATTTTATGTTTGCAAATGAAAATCTAAATTCGTTGCTAATAAGATTCTAAATACAAAAATTTGTGTTGGCTTTTGCCGTACAACCATAAAACTAATTGGTAAGTTTCTATTTTGTCGTATGTCGTCTCTTGTTCGATAACTTCTTCCAATTCCGGGTAGTTCTATTATTGTTTATTGTGGAAAGTATATCGATTCCGAAGAATGATTTTTTACTTTCTCGTGGCTAGTCTAAGCTAAGGTGTTAACTTACTTAATCTTACTTAGGGGTAGTGATTGTGTTCAAGGGTTGGAGAATACTAAATCGATCCACAAGGTTCAAGTATAATTAGAACACAAGTAGTTCGTTAGATACTATTTTAAACTTACTAAGTCTAAGATCTCTCCTGGGTCTGGTAAGAGGAGGGTTCAAGTGAAGGATGAATAACCGAAGTTCTTCACTGTTTATCTTAATTTGAATGGTTAGTTTTATTAAAAATTTCTATTAGTCTTGGGTCTTTTAGAAGGGTTGCATAATGAATAGACGTTTGAGGTCGTTAGACACTTGCTAAGTGGGTGGGGGAGAACAAAATTGTTCTTTTTGATCCAAGGATAGGCCTTGATGATCAGGTTTTAAATTTATTGAAATAGAAAATTAATTAAGATCCAAGGATAAGCCTTGTTGATCTGATTTTAAAATTAAGTGAATTTAAGTTTAAAATGGTTTAAATTTGTTTAAGGAAAAGATTTATTTCTTTAATGATTTTAGTGAGCTTTTGAGTGCTGTTATGTTTTAGGTGATGAAGCTGGGACAACAGATGATTTATGAATACTAACAATTTATTGTCATGCTACTTATTTTTACTTTCATTTTCATTAAATATTTTTCAAATATGTTTTATATAAGACTGCAGAAATTAAGAAAACGATCTGAGATCTTTTTATCAATCGTTATTGTACATTAATAATTTTGTTTAGCGCCTGAAATGATCATGAAGATTTAATTCAAAATTTTATGTTTGCAAATAAAAATCTAAATTAATTGCTAATAAGATTCTAAATACAAAAGTTTGTGTTGGCTTTTGCCGTACAATCATAAAACTAATTGGTAAGTTTCTACTTTGTCGTATGTCGTCTCTTGTTCGATGTCTTCTTCCAATTCCGGGTAGTTCTATTATTGTTCGGAATATCGGCTCTGATCTATTGAGTCGTAGAGACATTTCGATTAAATTATTATCGTATAACATTTTGAAAATGTTTTTTTTTCTAATTTCTAATCTATTTTTGGTTAGTTCTAAGCTATTGAGGTCTTATTCGAGACTTATGGTCGAACCAGATGAGTTAAGACCGATGTGGTTAACTCATAGAGTAATTTCGGATAGGGTACACCGTCTGCTCGTCACGCTATCTTATTTTTGGCCGGATAGAATTGTGCAACTTCTTAGTCTAATACCGATCCTAATCTTACTCTTATACTTTCTAGTCTCAGGGTGTTTAACTAGTCTCTGCTAGGCTCAATAGATCTAGGGTATACTGGTTTGTTGCGGCTACTGAAGTTCTCTTGGAGAGGCAACTAATTTCTAAGTTAAATTCAAATCTCTCTGGTGCTGAAATTACAAGTAATTTCAGCACTTACAAATAAGTGGGTTGTTAGTTAGATGGATTATGATTGGTTAGTATTAAATACTTTACAGTGGTAAAATATCCAATTTATCCAATCATAAAATATAGTTAAGATCAGGTTCCAAAATTGTTGAAATTTCAGCCGATAGTAGTTTTTTTGCATTTTTGGGATGATTTGAATTCTAAAAATTTTTGAAGTATATAACATATAACTTGAAAAGACTAAGGCTTTTTTCTAATTAAAATGGATGTCGCAACAAAAAAGAGAATAGCTGGAAAAAGAGTGCAACAGTAACTTAGGGTAGGAACGACGGTCGTAACAATTTTTTCCTCTCGGCTCGCTTTTGAAACTATCTTGTATACCTACTAAAGTACAGCGAATTAGTTGGTCTTTTTAACAAAACTAGCTCATCAAAGCAAGAAATCTACTGAATACGTACTTTCCCAAGTTATAGTAATAAATTGCTTCATAGTTAATTTTGACTCAGGCGGCTGTAGCATTAGATCTGCTCCTTTTTTTGGAATTAGTTAGAGCGCATAGATACAACAAGGTTGCGAAACATACAACAATGCAATCAAGTGTATTCAGTTTTTGTCTGGGTGTGTCTATATGTGTAGTTGTATTTCAGCCGATTAGAAGAAGGAAGCAAACTCGAACCTAGTTCATTGGTGCAAGAGAAGATTGTATGAACATGATCCGTTGGAGCAGATGATGGATATGCTGAGCACTTCTTACCAATTTTACACCTGGTATGTCTGCTGTCTTCCAGAAAAAGACAGCAGCAGTAGCTTTAAGTGCAGACTGGGTGGATTTGGAGAACTGGCCGAGTGGAAGAATGATCCTGAGTGCGCGCATAACATGTATGTGTATAGAGTGGCCAAATCCAAACTAGAAGACAGAGGTGGAAGATGTACAGATGAAGATAGAGAAAAGGCTCAGAAGATAGTTGAAGATGTGCTTAACAGTGACATGTGTAGACGTAATAGCAACTACAGTGTAGATAGAGTGGCTGAGGAGGTGGAGTCTCGTTTGAACAAAGATTCACTCCACTGGCTAGTCATCCAAGTGTGGGAAAAAGAAACTGGTGATGGTTGCTTTGATGGTTGGTCTAATTATTGTAATTTTAGCAATGTCTATGAAGATGGTGATCAATATTCTATTGATGTCTACCTCTCCAACTGACTGTCCACCATACATGTCCCCAATCTCCCTCTTCATCTCCACCTGCCATCATTATGCATTAACATGTCCTTCCTACTCACTCACTTTACTCCATCTGTCATGATTTTATACACATATACACCCCTTCGTACCTATACTCACTGTCAGTATTAAATACACATACACATCTCCCATCCTTTTACTCTCTCACTTTGCGCAGTGCAAATCCTACTTGGAGTTAGTTATTGTGTATACCCATTGTGTGTAACCCCTTCTAAACTCGTTAATTCAGGTAATCTCTCTCGAACTGTGTAGTAACTCACTAGGGACAGTAAACACTCATCTGAGCCAGATGGTCATGGTGTATTTCCATATTTACCACGTAATCATTTTCACCATTATTTAACTAGTTGAAACACAGAAAAAGATAACTCCGTGTTTCTAATGAAAATCAAATAGGCGATGTCAAACTACTAAAACTATGAGAGGCTATGTGCATTTACCAAGAAACTAATCATTCGATCAACTGATTTAATTCCATTGTGAACAGTTTCTCATTGAACTCGTAACCAATATCGCTCATCAATGACGTGACTGTTTTAGAACTTCAAACTTGATCATTTATCTCCTGTTACAATTGAATTTCTGCCACGTCCTAATTCGAGCTTTTGCTAACTATAATTGAACAACTCAAACCAACTGACTGATTGATTCGTGACCAACAAATTTCTCTGCCATAATACTATTTAAGTGTAAAAAATCCTGCGGTAGCCTGCTGCAAATCGAGCTATAAATTGAGCTATAACTCTGGATAAAGCAATATGTAAACGTTCATCGGCGCTCACATTTTTTTTATACACCGAAACACATCTGTTTCATAACAGATAAAAAACAGCTTGAAAATTTAAAATTATACCAATGGAGTGCTATATTTTAGTAAAGTGCCTCAAAAACACGTTGATAGATAATTTCTTTCTCGTTTTTATGATGTACTTTCAATGCTTGATTATTGCATGTTTTGAGGGAGTCTTGTAAAATAGATATTCTAAAGTGATGTTGTTGTGTGCTTATTTTGACTAATCGGGTTGATAATTAGTTTAGAAATCATTTTTATGTAGTAAAAACTGAGAAAATTATTATAGCGTGTAGTTGATGACTGTACATAGAATTATTAGAAAATGAATTTAGAAATCTTTTAGCACGTGCGCTAGAATGTTCTGAGTTGATATTATTTTTTCTTTAGTTTTCCGTGTTTTTTTTTTAGAAATTTGGGAAAATCTAAACAGTTGAAGAAAGAAGACAACAAAAAAACACAAACCGTTTTCATAGATATTTTTTTGCAGATTTGAATGGTTTCAATTTATTTTTTGTTTTTTTTTTGAATATTCAATAACACATTGAAACAAAATATAACACTTTGACTTCGTTTTTTAGAAAAATTTTTAGGTTTTTCTATTTTCAGGTTTTACTTTTGAACGAAAAAAACTGGTAGCCTTCATTTAAAAGTTTTGTCTTTTTTGAGATTTCCATAGTGAAAAAACAAAAAAAACCCTGAAACTTCCGTTGAAATTTTTGTTAAAATGATACTACTAATCTTGGCTTTGTCGTTGAATTTGGTAAAAAAATGTGACATTGAAGTCTGCCTCTCCAACTGACTGTTCACCATACATGTCCTCACTCTCCTTCTTCATCTCCACCTGCCATCATCATGCAAAAACATATCCTTTCTAATGCACCCAATTGACTCCGCCTGTCCTTATTACATAAGATATACATACCTCTTCGTACTTAGGTAGTTCAGCACATGGAAAACCTGAGTAGATGAAGCAAAGGAGCCGAAGAGTCGTTTGACAGTTCGATTTGAGATGAAAAAGCAACGAAAGAAGCTTTGAATGCACGTTCTAATCAATTCCTAAATTGTTTTAGCAATGATGACAGACGGAAAATTGACCCAAATTTATTAGACACGAAAAAGCCATTCTTTTTAGTGGACGACACTCGGGGGTTAGTTTGTATCTCTCCACACCGAGAAGCTAAAGTGCAACTTGAAAGCTTATGAAGGCTTAACCGTAGCCAATTATGGTCCAGTAGATGAAGCATTGGAGTGGCTTACGACGATACAAAAGAAGCTAGAAGAAGGTGACATCCACAAAAATTCTCGACACATCGCCTGTTTGATGACAAAAAATCTGCAACAGAAAATCGGACAGTTTCATTACGAGGCCAAACTGTGTATTCTGTGAATTGTAATTGTTTTCTGAGCTTAAAGAATTAACTCTGGAATTCTTAAAGACTTGTCTCTGGAATCCATGAACATACAGATACAAAATTATGCGCCTATCCAGTGCACAGTTTGGTCTCGTAAAGTTCCTTTCATTTAAGCATTGCTGTGAGAACGATATCGAAAGAACCGATTGAGAAATAAAAAAATTACTTTCTTGTGATGAAGGTGCGGACCGAGACATTTCAAACAAGTAATTACTATGGTGGAACAACTCTAGTATCAACAGAGTGAAAAAGCAGTAAATTCCGAACAACTGACATGCAACAGAAACAAACAAAGAGGTGGTCACGCCACAGCAAGTGACGATGACGAGAAGTTTTATATGGCACCTCCACTAGGCAACAGCTCTATCCAGACCTGATGTGATAAGGAAATTGAAAAACTGTTTCTCAAATTCGAACACCCGATCCCTCTGAAATCATCCGGAAACTCAATCTTATAGTATAAAACAAAATGCATCTCTAAAGATTATGAGACCACCAGTTGTAATCCTTGACTTGGAAAATGAGGCAGATACGAAAAATACCACTATGGTCAAGTTCGACCGCTTGGAGGACAAAATTCAAGCGTCATGTGTCATGACCGTCTTTTGGTGGGCTTTGAAGACAAAAAACTCTTCAAGAACGACAAATATGAAGCAAAAATACATGATGCGAGAAAATCTTTCGACGAAATAGTCTACTAGACAGTGTTTATCTAAAATATTTGATTGAGTATGAGATTCAAGCATTTAGATTTTTTATTGACAGCTCGAATGTCCTCGAAACAGTATCTTCTCTCAAATTCCAGTTAACAAAATGCAAGTCTTGCATTCGAGTGGCGGCCTAAATAAGGCTTGTTAGAACAATTAAATACCATCGTTTTATTGTTCGTTCACTTGAAGATTCATTCGCTTCAGGATTAATTACACGTGGTGCGTTATGGCATCTACAATAAACTCTGGAGCATGGCTGGTCATTCCATTGCCGGACTATTTCTGCACCAAGAAGTTGGAGAGAAATTGAACATGACCGAAATTATTTGTTTGAAATTTATCTCACTCAGTTCACAAATGAAACTCCAGGAGCGATGGTGATCCAACGATGGAAAGGGCAGCTGACCAGCCAAACAGACCACCCGACCAATTCCACAAAACTCCAGCCAAAGTACCACAGGACAGAACAAAAATTCAGAAGCCTCGACCAACTTGAATGATACCTCTAAGCAAACAGATAAAAGAAGGGTTGAGACATCAAGAAAAACAATGAATGGTAGAAGAAACCAATGGAGAAAGACGGGGGGGGGGGAGAAACCCAGGAGCGGGGGAAGAATGCATGCGAGGAAGAAGGAGTTAATGACATTACTACAGAAGAAACTCAAATGCAATTTTTGAAAGTTTTGACAAAGCTGAAAAAATTATGATGAAAGTAAATTTGAAAAACTCTGTTATTCGAACAAAATGTCTTTGAAGTTGAACATAAAATTCTTGAAGTACGAAAAGAAAGCAATACAATGTAATTGTGTTTAGTTATAACTTTTATGATTGTTATCATAACCACTGTCAGAATCGGAACGTGAGATTTGATTAACTGATTGACCTTAACCTCTAAAGCCTGAAACAAAGAAGATAAAGTGAACAACACTCAGTCCCTCAATAAAAAATATTCTAAACAATCGTATAAACTTTTTTTATGATATGAAAGACTTGGGAAGAAACCTTTCATATTTGATGAATGACAATGATCATGGATTCCCACTTTCGATCTGCAGCTAAGAATAACTTGATCTAAGACTTCAGCGAAATTAAATGGTATTTAAAAGTTTCGTGGAAAATTTTTTAAAAGTTTTATGTTCTATTTTTTTTTCAGTTTAAAAGTTCTGACCAAAATTGGGTCTACAGATCCATCTCCTGTTTTTGAAGCTTGATTTTTGTCCGAAATCTGATAGCTTTACAGCCACACATACATACTCACAAACGTACGCACAAAAATATACATATAAAACGACTATTAGTTATTAATTCACAAATCTTATTCATTCAAAATTTAGCAAGAATAACAGGGGACGAAACATTTTTGTGTTGCATGAAGCAGCGGCTTATGCTAGCTTTTTCTGAATGGCCTCTGTTCTTTCGAAAAAGAGTTTGCAATTGAAAAACTATTTTAAAATTTCCTGAAAATTTCAAATTATTACTTTAGAAATACGAAATTGACTTGAGATTGAGATAATTTAAGCTAGACGTTCCGACCTAATTTGAGGTTTTTTGTTGTTAAAACTCTAATTTCCTGGTTTCCATTAATTGGCTAAAACAGATGGAAAAAAGAGGCTTTGAATTGCTCATGAATCACAATTTGGCTTGAACTAATTTACATTTTCAATTTGTATTGTATTAAGCAGCTGCTGTGCTCCGATTGTCATTATAAAAGTTCAAATTTATTTCTTATATTCATTAAATTTTTGTGATTTGTGATATTCGAAGAATCATACATCATTTTGGAACTTAGTGCTGTTCATTCAAAACATGATAACTATGGTTAAGAACTCGAGTGACATTGAAACTTGATCCAACTAAATACAAAAAATCTTTAAAAAAATCTTTTTTTAAATTATGAACTAAAAAGTTTTGCAGTGTTTTTGCTGCTGAAATCAAAAAACCTTGCTTGCATTAACCATTAGGACCAATTGAACGTGGGAAAGATTTGCCAACATTTTTGGTTGAGTTTTGACATTTTAAATTTTTATTTTCAGTTTTTTTTTTAGTTTCAATTGATGCGTTTGTCTCCTCAATGTAATCCGATTGCTATTCGAGTAGATAAGCTGAGCGATTTTAAAATTCGCTTATCATTCATATCAGGGTAACTGCATAGCTATAAAAATGAAATTTTAAATAAAGTGTTTTTTCAAGTTCTAAAACAACTGTTTCTAATAATTTATTAATCAAAATTGAATTAATTGTGTGAAGTACATTAGTTTTCCGACATCTTAGGACCATTTTTTTCCAGTCCAATTTCTAGTTCAGATTAAAGTTTGTTAGGACCTCTGAATTTTTTAATCAATGTCACTAATACTAATTTTTGAAAGCCGCTTTTCTTAATCTGTTTTGCATTCACGATAATGCTATTGAAGGCAGACGACTCCAAAAGTTGTAGGTCAGGATGGTTTAAAGTTAACAGTATCGTCGGAGGCAGCAATAGATGCCTTCAATACTGGAATACTGAGCTGGACTACAAGGGTGCCTTGGAGCATTGTTCGTTCCAGTATGTATACTAAAAACATTTCAGCTGAATTTTGTGTCAAATAAAATCGTGGATTATCTTTTTTCTTGATACAGCATCTCTTATATATATTTTTCTAGTATCATTTAAGGAAAAAAACGCGTTTCAAAGATTGCAGCCACAAAGAAACATCAACAATCAAATAACAATCAGCTGCAAAATTCCTCAGAACCATCTAATTTTTTTGTAACTTTCCAGTTGTTCATGTCAGAAAAATCAACGTCCGAAAATTTGTCAAAAAAATAAGATAGTGCACGCACACTTAAAATCTTCGATTTGGTTTCCACGTTGATGAGTCTGACCAGATTTAAGCAAGTCACTAATATTGTATAAGAACCCGGGTTGACCAAAACTTCTAATCATACAATTTCCATTTATGAAAAACTTCTTGTCATACAATTCCATACAATGCTATACGTAAGGAACATTGTATGAAATCTCTATGATAAACATTTTTCCATATATGAAAATTGTATGGTAGGTGTTTTTCCTTAAACCAAAAATTTTTATTTTTTCTTCCTAAATTTAGATTCTGAAAAATTTTCGGTTGTGTTTGCAACCGAACACAAGTGACAAAGACCTTGGTTATTCAAAACACCAAAGGTTGGACGGTCGTGCATTTACAATGCATAGGAAACGACCTGAAGTTGGATGTTTTTCACAATTGATATAACAAAAGTAACGAACATTTATTTTTTGGCAAAAATTTTTAATGATGATTATTTTAAGTTTTTGATTTTTTAAGTTATCAGACATTGATCAAGGCTTACATTAACACCCCATACAAAAAAAAGGAATTTTCAGCGTTTTTGAAAAAAAACTTTTAGTGAAAAGAAAATAAAAACCAATTTTATCGTATCCAGGACTACGTTATGCACACAAAATATTAAATTTTGCATGCAAAAAAAAATTTCGAAAAATGTTTGTTTGCGTACGAAATTCGATTTGCGGTTGAAAAAAAACAAAAAAATTTTTGGGCCAAATTTTCAAAATTACTTGAAAAATTTTTTGTGTCGCCATCAAAAAAATGCCAGTCATACAATTCCCATATATGGGAATTGTATGATAAGCTTTTTTTTCAAAAAACAAGAACCTCCGTTTTTTATCACCAGACTGTTTTTTAAGAATCAAACATCCACAGAAATAAGTTTATACCAGTTTTCAACCATTTTTAGAAATTGTATGAAAATTGTATGACAAGCATTTTTCCATACACTTGATGTATGGAATTGTATGATAACCATTTTCGGTGTATGGAGGTCAACCCGGTAAGATAGAAGGGGAACTAGGGTAGTTTTGTGAAAGGAAAAGGGACACAAGTTTTGGGGCAGATAAAAATGTATTTGCTCATATCAGCAAACTTGTAAAAAATTGGTTCGACTTTATCAGTTTATTCAAAAAAAAATTTTTTTTTGTGTGTTAGTTAGTCGTGGGGTTGATGCTTTTGATACCAGAAACATAGTTTAATCTTTTTGGGATTTTTTTCAAATAATCAGGGTTTTTAAGGTGACGATTTAATTTTTTACTTATGACTAGATGAAATGATCTAATCTCGCTGAATCGTCCCTTAAAATGAAAACTTCGTAAAAAACTTTTCAATATTTTTTATGATCATATTTAAACCGATATATTTCAGCATCTTATTAAGGATCATTTAGTTCATTTTGTAAAGCTCAACCACTTACTGGCTAGATTGCAAGAAGTAACAAGCATATGTCAGTTCTCAAGCACAAGCTTGCTTCAATAAACTCTTGCTTCAAAATGAGACTCTTCGTTATTCATGCATCTTCTTCGTTTTATCGCGAAATTTGACCATTGTGTGGTTGTTCCGCACGAAGAACATAATTTGTCTTATAGTAGTTATTAGGCTACAATCTTCAAAACAAATGCATGGTTTTATTTGTTTTTTGTTTTGAACACTCTCTTCCATCCGTCATATCAGGCGTTTCGGTGCGATCTTGAAACTCTATGATACTTTCCTAAACTAAATTTTGAGACAATTCTGCTTTAATTTTACTTGTAGCAGTAGGGACAAACAATTCATTTTCTTTCAGTCGCATCCCATCCTGAAAAAATTGGGAGATGTTTTTTCCTATTTCAAGATATCTTCTGCATTTATCCAAGCTTTGTAATCCTTCTTAACGTTTTCATGTTGTTTCTTTGCATTTCGCGATCATGGCACTCTGTTTTGGATGCCCTTACCCAGCTTCTTTCACAAGATTTCACTGATATTAGGAAGTGTTTCGAGTCTGCTTTTCTCTCTAACTAAAGACTCTAGGGCAGAGAGCTGACATCAGAGAGCTTTCTGCTGCTCTTTTTTGGTTCAGCGACAGTACGTGTCCAATATATATTGTTTTTGTTTCTAAACTTTTTGCAGGAAAAAAATTGAGACGGAGATGCTATCATTTCATTCCTATCTTGATTTTTTCACTGCATTTTTTGTTTTTCTTGAACTACTCAGATTTGGAACCTCGAGAAAAACCGATATAATTTTTCTGGCCAATATTGGAATGACTTGCATTCCGTTTGTTCGAGTATCTCAACATGCAGTTGTTCAAGAGTTTTGCTTTCACACAGGTTTAGACTACTAAATCTCTGCCTTTTCTGGATATTTACTCTTGATCAGTTGGAGCAAATAACCATTCCTTGACGCCCTGTCCAAATGATAGGATTCAAACTCTTGTTTTTACTTAACCCAGCTTCCTCTTACATTGATATAGTATCCTAAAATTATTGAGGCCTAAATTGAAGTTGTTCTCGTCATATAACGACATCATTTTAATCCTCCAATTCATTGTCTAGTGCGAACACGGAACTCAGAATCGTTCCTTCATCAAAAACGGATATGTGATTGCTTTTAACTGACACCTTTCAAATTTTGCGCTACAATGGAAACATGTTTCCCTAGCTTTTTACTTTCGATACCAAACGTTTCTCGGAGTTTTCCTTCTGTTAGCTTTGTAGTTGATCTGCAAGAGCAATCACCATAAAGCTGTACAATACTGAAGATAATGAGTCCCATCTCTTTTTTCTAGGTTTCATTACCTCCAAGCTTACTCTCAATGCTATACTCTAATCACTATTAAAACTTTGATATCCATTTTAGAGAATTTCATTGAAAGTTCTGGTAAAAATTTTTTCTTAAAGCCACACATTTTCACCCAAAATTACTGACTTAAGAAAACTGGTAGCTTTTTCTGCACTTGAAAAGCATTTCCTGTGCCAGGTCCTTCGACAAGTGTTCTGCAATTTTTTGTTCCTTCAAAGAAACCCTAATTTTTTTGGACTCTTGCCCTTAACTGAAAGGCATCGTCAACTGCTATTTTAGGTCGAAAGTTACATTAAGTCTCGTCAAGCAGTTAACTCGTAAGTCAGAGTTTTTCATCAGATCAATTTCCTGGGGCGTTTTCTTAGCACTCAGACTAGAAATTTGTTATCATGTGTTTTTAGTTTCCCTAGTTTCGCTAGTTTTGTCAATCAATGGTTTAAAAAGATCAACTAATTGGGTTCAGTTCAAAATTTTGTTCAGTTTTTTCCCCTTTATCATAGGTAACATTTTTTTAAAAAGCCGCAATCGTTAGCCGTATTTTTGGTGAATGTGACTCTGATGAACTGAAGCCAGTTTTATCAGTATTTAAAGCAGGGTCAATCGTTTACTTTAGCGCTCAGCGCTTAAGTGAGTTGTTTTCATTTTAGAATCAAAATTGGCAAAAATCTTGCATGATCTAAGTTGGAAAAAAAAACGTTTTTTTTTGCAGTTCAAAAACAATGATCTGGAAAAGATACTTATGAAGATAATTTTTAATTGTTTTTTTTTGGTGAATTTTCTTCCGAATGCAAATTTTCCAAGAATCTTGCAGAATCTTCTCAAGAATTTTATTCACTTAACCACTTAGTGAAAAACTGATTTTATGCTTAAATTACATGTAGAATGCATTTAGAAATCGCCCGATTCCGTTAAAATCTTTGTTTTTTTTTCAAAAAAAATCTTTGTTATCATTAAAAACTTTTTTGGTCAACATTTTTTAAATTATTTTACTCAAAAACAATCATTTAAATCAGTCACAATATTTTTTGAAATTTAATTTAACCATAAAAAAATATCATAACTGCAGTGTTTTTGAGCATCTTTCATCTTGGAAGAATAATCGGCAAAGAGTGAATTAAGAAGCAATGCTTATTACAAATTCAGCCAAAAAGATTGAAATATATTTTGTAGAAAAATGCGAAATCTTGCTTATTTCTTGTCAGAGGAAAAAAAATTTGCAAACACGTTTTTTTTCTTGGAACTTCCCTAGAAATTGCATATAAAACTTTTGGAAAGTGGCAACGGCTGTGTCATACATTATCTTCGGCGCGAAATGTTTTTGATGAATGAAGATTCGTTCTTTCAATGGGACGAATACTTAACATAAACATACCCGCATCGCGTTTCAAGCGTTAATAATCGATCATATTACGATTTTAGTGCCAGTCTTACTAAAACTGAGAAACAATTGATTTTAATCAATTTTTAATCGGTTAAATTCTTTCTTTTTAAGATCTAAATATAATTAATTATAATCCATTATAATCAATTATAAATGATTTTAATCCCTTCTGTTTACACAATTTGTCTTCAAAGTTGCATCTAAATTGTCCATAATTTATGCTTTTGGTAGACGTTGGTTCCTATGAAAAATGACGAAAAAATTATTAATGTTTTCCAATCAATTCAAATTTTTTTAATGCTTTTTATTTCTTCCCCATTACAGTTGTTTTGTGATGCATATTTTAAGCTTTTTAATCACCAAAACATCAGCAAATTGATTTATTTTCATGATTGATTCGGAAGTTTTGTTTTTCATCTACTGCGAGAATCTTTCCACTAGTATGAAAGGATCTCTATAAAACCATTGTTTCGAGGTGAACCTTTGCTTTCAGATGAACCAAAGTGTTCAAGAGATCTCTCTTTTAGAGATTTTTTTATTGACACAAAAATAATAACCCATAAGAAAAAAATTCGATTAAAGGTTTCAAACAAGAATCGAATTTTTTTCTTATGGGTTATTAGTTTTGTGTCAAAAAAACTCTAAAAGCCCTTAGAATTAATTATAATCGATTATAGTCGATTATAATCTCTTATTTTGCTAAAATTTTGTCAATTCAAAGTTTGAGTTGACAAAATTTTAGCAAAGTAAGAGATTATAATCAACTATAATCGATTATATTTGATTCTAAGGGCTTTTAGAGTTTTTTGACACAAAACTAATAACCCATAAGAAAAAAATTCGATTCTTGTTTGAAACTTTAATCGAAATTTTTTCTTATGGGTTATTATTTTTGTGTCAATAAAAAAATCTCTAAAAGAGAAATCTCTTGAACACTTTGGTTCATCTGAAAGCAAAGGTTCACCTCGAAACAATGGTTTTATAGAGATCCTTTCATACTAGTGGAAAGATTACCGCAGTAGATGAAAAATAAAACTTCCGAATCAATCATGAAAATAAATCAATTTGCTGATCTTTTGGTGATTAAAAAGCTGAAAATATGCATCACAAAACAACTGTAATGGGGAAGAAATAAAAAGCATTAAAAAAATTTGAATTGATTGGAAAACATTAATAACTTTTTCCTCATTTTTCATAGGAACCAACGTCTGAACTGGCAAAATTTTAGCAAAATAAGAGATTATAATCGACTATAATCGATTATAATTGACTATAACGGCTTTTTGAAAGAACTATAATCAATTATAATCGATTATAAGAGATTATAATCTCTTGGAAAATATCACGATTATAATCAAATATAAATCTTTTAAACACCTAATTTTGGTAATTATAATCAATTATAATTGTCAAAAAATCATCGTAATAATCCGTTATAATCGATTATTTACGCCTAAATTTGAATGCGGGTAAGCTTTATTTTGAAAATAAGCTTTCTATTTTTTCAGAGCTGCTAAAATCTACCATCATTTGAAAAACACGGATCCAGAACGATTGATAAACTACCTAGAAGCAAATGAGGAAAATTTCAACTTGAAAGAATTTTGGACCGCTTTTGTCAAAGTTGAGGTTTCAGAGTTCAGCGAATTTATTTCACTGGACCCACACCGTAAGCTTATGGGCAACATGTGGGCAGAAAAGTTGTCGGAAGTTGATGAAAAAGACATGAAAAAATGTACTCGAGCTACAGAAGAAGGAATGATTGACTCTGATTGTGATCAGCCAGGTGTTGGGGTGCTTTGTGAATATGACTTAACGTTAGAACATGATTTGATTTTAAGAGCTATTCCAGGAAATTAATTTATTCATATCTGAAATTAAATTTCCAGTTGAATTATTTTTCTCAATTAACAGCATCGTTTCCCGGAAGTCAAGTGTGAGTTGATAGGTTCTCCCAATCGTCGAAAAATCATCACCGCGAAAACTTTCTCTTTCGTTTCAACAATTTTTCGCGCCTTTTTTCCTGATTCACTCGGGTTAGTTTTTTCGTTTTTCTGATACGTCTTCGTGGAAGTTCTGCAAATTATGCTATCGAGTGTTTTCTAAGACTTCAAAGCAAATGAAACTATTAAAGACTAAGCTTCTGCAAACCATTCAGAGTTTCGTTTATTTAACATGAAAAAATATTTGACAGAAGAGTTTTCATTATCTTGGTCTTACAAAGATCCGCTCAACTAAGTGTGCAGTACTGAGAGTATTCACACAATAGTATGTTTTGTATAATTTTTTTCAGACAATTCATCTTAAAATACTGAAAATATATAAACTTGAATAGTTTATACCCAAAACTTTGAAAAAGCAAAAAAAAAATTCAAAATTTTATTTTTAAATTCTTTCCAGAGGTTCGCGACAACTTTGAGTAATCTACAGATCTAGCTCGTTCATTTTTGAAAATCTCTCGCATTTCTTCTGCTTGCGCAATCTAACCAAAACTGAGGTTCGAACCTGTCATAAGTTTTTCGTTTTGCGTCTTCATTCCTCAAAAAAATCAGAGGAAAATGAAATGGTTTCAAAATTTAAAATTCAAATGTCAGTAACCCTAACAGAAAATGATAACTTCGTCTCTAACAGAAAAACGTTAGGAAAAAACATTCACCTAATTTAAACTGATCCTTAAGGTTTACCTTTGACCTTTAGGGTTAGGGTTTTCTTCGTAATATAGATTTGCCGCATATCTTAATAAAACGTGTCTATTGACCGATGTGTCAGTTTTTTTTCAAATCTCGAATCAAATTTTGTGATCAACAAATTAGAATTATCAATATTTGATCTCAATTTTTCAAGGATTACCCTTTCAATTAGGCTGAAAATGTCTAACAATCTTCGAAGACGCTTCTATTTATTTCTACCATCTAATGGAGCCAGGATCTTTATCCTACTTAAATTTATGCCAAAGAGTTATTGGAAAACAAACCAGCAAAAAAAGTTACAATCAACATAAAGATGTCTCATAGGGTTAGGTAGAAACACATTTTGAAGTAAAAACACTTTGTATAAGATGGGACCGAAATACAAAACACAGATCAAAACAAAGCGTGCAAGAATCATAATCAGTGAGTTTAAAAAAAAGATTAAAATTATTAGACCAACAACTTTCGAATCAATTTCTGATGAAACAGAAATAATCAAATGTCCTGTTAAAAAACAAGAGAAAAAATTATGAAAACATGTGATTTTCAAACTACCATGAAGGCCAACCAATCAAACATAAAATGAACTAAAGATTTTTAATTAAGCATTTAGAAATAAAAAAGAAAATGAGTACAGTGCTGATTTAAATTAACCGGACAAAACGCGTTAAACTGGAAATTTAAAACACGTTTTTCTCAAATTGGGTTGAGTTTAGGTGAAAACTTATGAAGACAAAACTTGCTAAGAGTTTTAGCAGAATTAATAAGGTGTAATTTGTTTTGCGAAGGTCGGGTCCGAAATTTTACCCCAAAAATGGGTCATTTTGGCTTTTCTTAGTTAATCGAAAATTGCGCCAAAAATACCCAGTCGATCACAGACATAATTATATCAAAGTGAGCCCCTTAAGTAGACCATCAAACTTTCAGAGGGGTATTTTCTCCCAAAAAATTGCAAACTGTTTTTAAATGTAAAGTTGGTATTTTATATAGTAAAATGACCTTTTTTGTCTATCAAACGAAAATAAATTAACTTATAGAAAATTTTGGAGATTATACCTTTCTTAAAATTTGTTGGGCTACTTAAGGGCTCACTTTGATATAACTATGTCTGTGATCGACTGGGTATTTTTGGCGTAATTTTTGATTAACTATAAAAACCAAAATGACCATTTTTGGGGTAAAATTTCGGACCCGACCTTCGCAAAACAAATTACACCTTATTAATTCTCCTAAAACTCTAAGCAAGTTTTGCCTTCATAAGTTTTCACCTAAACTGGTGAAAAACGGGTTGAGAAAAACGGGTTTTATATTTCAAGTTTAACGCGTTTTGTCCGGTTAATTTAAATCAGCACTGTAGAAATGATTCGCATGCATTTGGAAACAACCTCTTTTCAGTTGCCTGACTGCAAGATACCTACATTAAAAGAGAAACATTTTTTCTTTCTCTCTTTTTCAAAGATTTTTTGACCCCAAAAATTTCAATACAAAAATTTGTCGCTCGGAAAATTCTTATCTTATGAAGTGTAAAAAAATGAACTCAAGAACTGCTGTTTGATGTCGAATTAAATAATTGTTTTCCGTATCCGCTAGTTACATTAAGTTCTGCTTCAAGTCATTTTTCAATTTTGCTGAAAGTTGATGCATTCACCCCTGGACGGAAACAACCAGCTTAAAGTTACGAACTTTCCTGTAAATTATAGTGGGAAAATAGTGATTTCAAGTTGCCAGCTCGATTGATTTTTCTTTTCTCTTTCTTTCTCATTTTCAATTTCAAGATTTCAATATTGGTTGTTAAAAATGATGTTTCTGCACTCATAACAGAGCATTGATCAAATTTCGCAATTAAGCAGAATAGCAAAACAGCGAAACAGAGCGTGAATGATCGAAAACCGTTGAAACCATAACAAAAACAAAACAAAAAAACTACGACATCAATAACTACAGTCAGCTGGAGTCGAAATTGAACAACTTGGTATCCATGTTTATTACGACCTCCCTCGGTATGTATATCGGGATTGCAGACCGTAAAAACTTGATTTGGACGACCAAAAAATTAATCAAAAGAATATTCAAACCGCTCAAGTTTTGCTTCAAATTGGGTGAAAAATCTCGTGTCGGGATTTAATGTTGTAACTAAAGAAGGAAAGAACGACGTTGCGTGTGGTTATATTGGAGTAGCGGTGAAATGTCTGCATATCGCTAAAATGAGCAGAAACTCACAATTTGTTAAACTGTTAAAATTTTCTCGGACTTTTGAAGCATCTGAATTGAAGTTTCATTTAAAAAAATTTAAAATTGATCCAAAAAATTCAGTTAAGATGATAAAACTTTGCATCATTTGTGCATACAAGTAACATTAATTTTCAAAACCAACACTCAATTTTCAGCCTGAACATGACAATAAAAAAGCAGATTCAGAGCGGGTGTTGCCACATTTTCTAGGGATTCGAATGCCTAACTACCCTAAGCGGTCCCCTTTGGTACTATTTTAAGACCTGTATTTTCGGCAGGCTAACAAAATTGTTTTCAAGGGGGCTGCGCAAACCAAAAAACGCAATTTTTTCATCAAAAATTTCAAAAAAGTGCCTGCTTAAAATATTTTTTTGGCCTGATATTTCAAAAATTTGGCTGCGGCGCAAAAACTTGACCGCAACAAGATCTTTGGGAGACCTCGGGAAGTCAATTTAGTCTACCTAAAAACTAGGTGGACGCACTGTTTGTAACGTTTTTGAAAAACCCAACCCTCGATCCACCCCTGATATATAAGTCCTGTTTTTCGAAACTTTGCTGTCTGCTGCTTTTTGGGTATGAAACGGGTAAAATTTAGCCTTGGAACCGGGTATTGAATGGAAACATGCCGACGTGGAAGAGATTTTTCAGGTCTACAATCTGAAAATCGGAATGAGTCCAACAGATTGTCTACAAAAGATTAAATATACAATATATGGATAAAACGGCCTGACCAAACAATAAGACTCGTATGGCGGAAGAAATCAAATTTACAGAAAAAAAATTGAATTAATCAAAATTGACTTCAGACGATTTGACGGCTGGTTAGAAAACAAAGAAGATTTCACCGTCCACGCAGCCTTCTATCTCTTCGAAAATTAGTTTGATTAGTTAGAACACGGCTCGAGTCAATACGACAACCCGATTTTTTAGGCAGCGCTTAAAACTCAGAAATGATTTTTGATTTACACGAAGCCTCAGAAAAAAAATTATTTTCCTTCAACTCTGCACTACTTAATTGTCGAGACTCCCACCCACTGCAACACAAATTGACTTATTTATAGACACCCTAGAAAATTTATTAATCTAATTTGGCACAATTTTGTCAGAATATTTAAATTGATTGAACCAAATTTGCAGGATATCCCTGATAAATCGAAGTCTGAAATTAATCTTAACATAAAATTAATCTTAACATGAGAACACAGAGCACACGCGTTGAAGAATTAGCCTTGAAACCCTCCTAAAGGACAGTAAATCTGTTTTCATCTAGCAAACTAAAAAACAAATCCAACATACATCAAAGATACTGGTTTTAAAACTGAACCTATAATTGCAAACAGAAGAATTATAAACCATTCACTCATCTGGTTTTCACAAATGAATTGCAATAATTTTTTTTCTTAAACAGAAAAAATCAAAATAACCACTTGGTTGAATATATATGCTGCTACAAAACGGAGTTACTGTATCAAATTAAAAATCAGCTACTACAGCGGCGTGTAAATATTGAAATACGTCCTTTATAAATTTGAAAGATCCAATAAAAGTAATAAGGTTGAAAAAAAGTCTCGAAAAGAACTAATGAATCTATCAATAGGATTTTTTCGTGTTCCTCTATCAAAAAAATTCAAAATTTTTGTTTAGATTTAATTTTTCTCAACTTTAGGTTTAAATTGTTCTATTTAATGTTTTCCCTCTTCCTCTGTCCCGCTCTCCCTCTCTTTCTCTCTCTCTCCCTCTCTCTCTCTCTCTCTCTCCCTCTTTCTCTCTCCTTCTGCTCTACCTATCTCCTCTTCTGTTCTCTCTCTACTCTCTCTCTCTATCTATCTATCTATCTCTCTCTCTCTCTCTCTCTCTATCTATCTATCTCTCTCTCCTCCTTGTTTTTCTCTCTCTTTCTCTCTATCTCGCTCATTCCACTTATACATGGGATCACTAGCTACACATTGGGCTTATGGTTTTACACTGAGGTCATAAATTATGCACAGCGATCATTAGCTATACGTAGGGATTATTAGTTGTACATATGGATCATCAGTTGTACATATGGTTCACTGTTTATAGGCAAAGACTGTTAGTTATACATAAGGGTCATTAGGTATCAATATTTACTCATAGGGTCACTAGTTCTACATAGGGATCATTGGTCATACATGGGGATCATTAGTTAGATATAGGGATCATTTTTCATAAATCATTTATATTAGATAGGGATCATTACTTATGCATATGGAATATTGGTTAAACGCAAGGATCAATAGATTTATGTACGGATCCTTAGCTGTATATAGGAATCATAGATTATACCTAGCGATCATATGAATAATTGAAAAAATCGAAAAAAAAAATTGATAAAAAAAAAGAAAAAAAAGGAAAGAAAGTTTTGCCGAAAAAATTTTTGGCGCAAAATTTACTCATTGGGATCAATTGGTATACATAGAAATGGATCAGTAGGTATGAAATACCCAATGATCCCTGTAGGAATCACACCCCCAATGTGGCTATATGGCTTCTACAAAAAAACTTGTCTTTAAAAGTTTTCTGAGCTGCTTAACTGTCATATTTAGGCTTCACACAAAAGACACTTTCTCATTTTTTGTTCTTTGTGTGAAAAGTTGTGGCTGGACTGAGTTATGCGCCGAAACTTTTGCATTTTTGCATCAAAAATTTTTTCGGAACATTTTTTGTGAGCCTATATTTGTGCAGAAAAATTCTGATTTTTTATTAGTTACCTGGGATTGTTGAGGTTGTGCCTAGCACTTGTTCAGGCCTGGTTTGCAAGTTTTTTTTTCTGAGACTTCATGCATCAGACTTCATACCCTATCTATGAGGGTTACTGGATGGCTCCGCCCAAGAAGTGCGGGGTTGTCCTGGTTTCTTTTTGAGTTCCTTGCAGGAAATCTAAAGTTTTCCCCTGGCTGTGTAACCTGGGTATCATCCAAAAGTTTTCCGCCAATTCTATTCTGCTTAGCCATCTTCTCTCCTTGCATTATGTTTTTAAAGCTTATTTCTATATACGCTTTAATAAGTTTTTAGAAATACTTGGGCTTAGAGACTGCATGAGCGACTGATCAAAACTATATATCACAGTCCACGGTTGTGAAAAAAATACTTCATTTCTTTTTCCAAACACTTGAATGAGAGCAGAAACTTACGAAGAAGTATCATTAAAAATGGATTGCAGCTCAAAAGAAATCCAAATATTTTGAGAGCAGTTCTTCTATGAGTAGTGCAAGAGCGCAGACAATGTGTTCAAAAAAACTTGAAGATACTGGGATTATCAGGTTTTTTTAAAGTTTTTATATATCATTACCAACAAGATCGTGTTTATTCGGTACATTGGAAGACTCAGTTTAGCGAACTTTTCGTCATTCAACTATAAGTTGATAAACTTGGCGTATAAAGCCAAACACTTCTTTATACGTCCTTGTGGTGCCGATAAAACTGAGTTTCAGGATAAAGTATCAAAACCAATTCAAGGAAACTAAAACAATATAATTTCATTGCAAAATTTTAGATGTACCCTGAAAATTTTCAATAAAATTTTCCTTGAATTTGTAGACTCCAGTTTCGCAATCGGTTTGGTATTCAAACCCATGCGCAAGAAATGATCATGTAATCCTTTGTCTCCATCTTATTTTTCTGAATGAAAAAAAAACTGTTAATTAATGTCAAATAAACTGAATTCGAATGTGATCCAATTGGACTCAATCGGTTTGAAAATATGTACGAACAGACTGTGTTACTTGAATTCTATCAAGTTTAACAAGGTTAAGCTTAGTACAATAGAAATTTAAAATTAACTTAAATCCAAATTGTATCTGTAGATTCGCCATTCTATGTTGCTAGGCGGCTTTTTCTAAAAAAAAATCGGTTTTGAAAAAATTTCAGGCTCATCTTATCTTTTGAAAACAACGACTCAACTAAGTATGGCGCAACAAAAAAAATCATTTTCATGATCAAACATCTTTCATTTTGCTCACAGCAAACAAGACCGCCTTCTGAATTCGGTATTTTCGATTTGATACTGATTTTGACACTTTTGCCGCATAATAATTTTTTGCTTAGATACCCAGATAACAGCTATCCAAAAAAAAGATTGCTTCAGTGGATTTCGAATTTTACTTCAACAAATTGATCCAAATTTGATCTCCAAATTGACTTAAAATTTAAACAGCTGTATTATTGCTAGAAAAATTTCAAATTTGATTAGACAGTACAATGGGTCATAAAATCATATGATGATTTTACCAAACTTCTAAACTGTGGCAAAAGTCTCCAAGGGTGCTGATTTTTTGGCTTTTAATAAGCCATGCACCATCCAGGCATAGAACAAATGCATAAGGAAAAAAGATTTTTTAAACGTTTTCGAACAACGTTATCCTGAGAAACGGAAACTTAATGATTTTCTGGAAAAATAACTTTTGAGAACTTAATTGAAACGGAAAAAATGATCATTGGGGGCAATTTCAAAACTACTCAAAATTGTGGTCAGAGTTTCGTGGGATTTTCATGTTACCAAAAATGGTTTTTTTTGGTAACTGTACGAAAACGTTTTTTAACTTTTACGTATTTCAATTCAGTAAAACTGCAAAATGTTTCATCGCTAACATTTTTTTCAAGTATTTTTCTATAACCTAATCAGCTTCACTACATCCATTCATCAGCTTTTTCACACAAATCAACCCTACCGTAAGACAAAACTACTGTTGTGATTACATGTTTACGTACCATTTTTTCTAAAGTAGTCCGTAGTATTTTTTGAACAGCAGCCCGTGTTTTTAATAAAAGAATAAAAGTGTAGAGCGATGCTACAGAGGCAACTATATCTACCCCAAATCAAAAAACCGTTAGTTTGAGGTACATAATGATCAATAATCCGTTGTGAGGTACACCCAAAAAATACAAAAAATGACAGCTTTTCTTTGTATTTGCTTAACATCTCAGTTGGTGGCAATTTCCCCTATTTTTTTTTATTTGATTCGTTATAATAAATAGTCTTTGTGTAAAAGGTTCCTAAAAGTGTAATACTTGAAAACAATTACGATCACCAGAGAACACTTCATCTTAACCGCTGATTGACCATCACGAACGAAAATGCCCGCAAATAAATTTTTGAAGACTGCACATGAAAATTTCCCTGGACAAAAGTTAGTAATAACAAAAATTCAACGTTGATTGCCATAAAGTTTGATTGCCAATTAATAGCTTACAAGGAATCAGAAAAATGGTTTTCAATCAAACAGAGTAAAAACATTTCATTCTCTTATAAGCGTTTGCTGTAGACAGTATTAGATTATGCGATAAATTATGATTGATTATAATAGATTGTAGCAGTAACCTTTAACCTTTTATAGAGCCACAGCCTATATTTTTCTGCAGTCTTCATGTATAATCAAAACTTGAACAATGCAATCAATAATGAGATCTATATTTGGTTTGTTAGAATAGTTGTATTGTTGTTCCGACCCCTTTGAAAAAAGGTAGGAATTTTGTATTCTGGCGTGCTTTGGTTTTAAAAAACTTTTTTTTCAGATACCACAAACGATCGTCGGACTGCGTTGAGTAATATAGCCTATTGATGCCATTTGAGTCGCAATGTGAACAACTTTTAGAAACTTTAAAAAAATCCAAGTGTCATAAAAACTTTTTGAACTTTTTCTTTTTTGTTATAATTTCCAACTAATGACATGAGAGTCCAGGCTTACAAAACTGTTTTAAGCTTATTTTTACCTGTTAGGACCTAGTTTTTTTCCATTGTCAGTTTTTACTCATTGCCACTGAGTTTTTTCTTTTCTTTTGAATCAATGTGTTCATCAATTTTAAAAACTTCTGCAGAGAAATTTATGAATTATGAAAACAAAAGTTTTTCTAATATATGCCAAATACGCCTAACTTCTACTTTTTGTTCGTAGAATTTTTATATCAGCACGCACAAACAAAACAAGATTATTTGGAAAAAAGTGTAATTTCAGATTTATGCTCGGAACCTTCTGTGCTACTTGCAGAAACCGGTTTAGAAATTCCTGATTTTAGTTTCATTCAATTGTCGGACTGCGTTGAGTTATGTTTGGGGATTGATGTGACTATGGAAGTATCGTAATGAAAAAAGTGCAGATTTGTGTCCGTAGGGTGGCCAATTCGTGGGTCAGAGAGACTACGTGCTTTCTTACTAACCGTTCGTACTCGTTAACAAACAATCGTTGGAATGCGTTGAGTAATATAGCCTATTGATGCCATTTGAGTCGCAATGTGAACAACTTTTAGAAACTTTAAAAAAATCCAAGTGTCGAAAAATTTTTTGAACTTTTTCTTTTTTGTTATAGTTTCCAACTAATGACATGAGAGTCCAGGCTTACAAAACTGTTTTAAGCTTATTTTTACCTGTAAGGACCTAGTTTTTTTCCGTTGTCAGTTTTTACTCATTGGCACTGAGTTTTTTCTTTTCTTTTGAATCAAAGTGTTCATCAATTTTAAAAACTTCTGCAGAGAAATTTATGAATTATGAAAACAAAAGTTTTTCTAATATATGCCAAATACGCCTAAATTCTACTTTTTGTTCGTAAAATTTTTATATCAGCACGCACCAACAAAACAACAGTATTTGGAAAAAAGTGTAATTTCAAGTTTAATCTCGGATCTTTCTGTGCTACTTGCAGAAACCGGTTTAGAAATTCCTGATTTTAGTTTCAATTCGAGCCAAAAAAACAACGTGCGAGTAGGCATATTTAAAAGAAATATAAGCCAAAAAACTTATATTTTACGTCTGTAAAATAAATTTCGCTGTTTTACAGAAACTTGACACATATTAAAAAAAAAACTAGCTGTTTGTAGGTTTTATCAGATATGGTCGGAACATACTGTGCTACTTCCTGAGTAACCGGCAATCCTTGTTTTGAAACTGTCTTCCATTTTTTTCTGATTTTTTCTAATTGGGTTGTCATCCCAATCCTCAAATCACATATTTACTCGATCATTACTACATCAATGTCTGCTAATTTTATCACCGCATTTCCCGCCAAACCCCATTGAAAGTAAGTATGACAGTAAAAGTTGGATTATCTTTTGGAATGGGAGAGCTAAATTGTGGGAAAAGGTAAAAGGGAAAAGTGTAGACGGATGGGGTGTTAGAAGGGGCTGTTCAACTTAGGTAATAAAAGGAGAAGATTAATGTTGAAAAATATCAAGAGAATGTTTTAAACAATAAGCGAAGTTTCAGAAAACGAGTAGGCTGTGATTAAAGCAAAAAATGCAGCAATATTTGCAAAAAATTTGGTACTGGTAATAAAAGTTTACACAAAATGCAGGTAAGCATGATAAAGACATGAGAATTGAAAACTCTTCGTTGTTGTTTTTAAGGCTGGATCTTGGTCACGTTTTTTTTCTTTTCGCAGAAGACATGACGTAAACTTATGAATTGCTTATGATTTGACCAATTATGACTATAAATAAAATCAACGAGACTTACACGTCAACTTGCGTATAATCATGTATTAAATATATTTTACCAAAAGTGTTCAAAAATGAAAGAGTTTGCATGAATGAATTCGAAGCTTGTGTTTGCGTCGGTACGCTAAATTGTATGTTATATCTGAGAATTTACCAAAACAAAATCAATTCAAAACCAACAAGAAACAATGTTGTCTTGCTTACTGTGTGCTTTCATCAATTTGATCACAGTTAAATCCGACTAGCTGAAATCTAAAGTTTGCGAAATTACAACAAATACATCAAAATCTTTGTTACGAAATTGTCGTTTCATAGATTTCAATCTCAATCTATCTATGTGAGTATTTAGTTTTTTGTTGTTTCTTTTAGTTCGACTAATAATTTTTAAATAAAAGCTGGACAAACCTGTAATTTCAAAGTCAACTTTTCTATTTGTATCTAAATTTTTTAAGAGATTTGTCCATAGCTGTTAAATTACTGACATGTTGCTGAACAGCTGTTCTAAGGCTCTCAGAGATTTTTCTGAAGAAATATAATTATCTGTTGGTACTTGCCCGTTTTGTGCCGCAATTTTAGATCGAGGCAGTGATCGAACCAATGTGAAACTTGCTGAAATCAGTCCATCATTCATATTAAAATTAAGTCATAGAGTGGACTTTTCATAGAGTAATTAGCTTACACCGTCTGTTCGTGACGCTTTCTATTTTCGGTTTTAAATTGAATACTTGGTTTATACTGGTTCCAATCATCCGGGGTTTAGTGTGTGTTATATTTCGAAGTTTTTCTTATGAGGGATGGATGTAGTGTCTTCTGAGTTCTTTGGAAAGTTGGCAGAGAGTGTAGTTGTTGACTATGCCTACAAAATAAAAAATCGGTTTGGGTTTTGTAGTGACTTTGGAAATAACGTATTGAAAAAGTGCAGATTTGTGTCCGTACGGTGGCCAATTCGTAAGTCAGAGAGACTACGTGCTTTCTTAATAGCCCTTCCTACTCGCTAAAGTAGCGAGATGAAATGTTGATTTTAAAAAGTGGGACAGCCAAGTGACAAGGATTGTTATGTTTCAGTTTGAAGTCGATCTGGCCGTTGATCGGTTTCAAAAAATACATTTGCTGCAGTGTCAGCTACATACTTAAAATCCAATGAGGGCTGTGAGTAGTGGATGCTGGATGGAGGTTAAGTGGGGGGCATGGCGAACTTCTTTTATTAAAAAATGTTATAGTTTTCCGGTCCGGCATGCAATGTATTAACATTGGTTATAGAGTCTACAAGAAAATAAATTGGGTAAAAGACTTAAAATGGTTCCATGGTTTGTGTGATGTTGACAGAATGGTAAGAAAAATTGCTTTTTTTGGTTTTATCGCAGTAATTTCGCAGTAATATTGGGGTGCGTTGTTTGGTTGGTGAGTATAATTAGTTTATTACGTGTAGATTGTGGAAAAAAGTATCATATTATGTTTTTGGATCATAGTGAGTCAAGTGTAAAAGTTTTTACGGCAACATAAGAAAAAATAAAATTGAAGTAACAAAATACTGTACCGTACATGATTTAATTACATGGCGTCACTTCTTTTTTTTATTACTTTGCATCATTTCTTTTAAGTTCAATGGTTTTGTATGTATTTCATAATCTTGAACTTGTCTCATTGAATAAAAAACTAAGTCCATTTTTTGTCTGCTCATATGTAGCAACCATATGATTTACAGTTCTGAATCCTCATTTGACGTCTCCAAGCCTTCTAGAAGCCATTTGCTTAATCCTGTGCTGCTTAAATTTTCCGACTTGTTGTCAGAGCAGCAAAAACTTTTGCTTCACAAACATAGCATTTCCGTTCATCTAAATTCCTCTTTGAAAAAACCCGGCTCCCGTTTATTATGCTTTTTATGGATACTGCAACACGTTCGAGGGAAGAAACTAGATTTTGCATCTGTCTTGAAAGAATCTCTTTAGTCATTTTCACTCATTTTTCCTAAGCAATTTTCTTATCAGGCTGGATACAGTCATATAAGTTTTTTAAAGTGAGTCTGTGTCCATCTCCAACTCTACAATTTTGTTAACATCGCAGAACTTGTAGTACAGCTCCAACGTTCTCAGTTTTGCATACTGAAGTATGAAAAAGTCAATAAAGGATGCGTTTTCGGTGCTCAATAGTTGATTTCAGCAACTCCACCTAAAACAAATTTTTTTTCAACTGTTTTCATTCTTTCAAACAGTGGTTCTTTGATTAGCATATGGTTTCTTTATCATTGAGATTTTTCGTGATTGTATGCTCGGAACTATAAATAATTTGATATCCATGGGAAGAATTATCCAAAAAATGTTTTGTTTCTGCTGAAGTTCCCGATAGATTGTTTTCATCTCCTTCTCTTCTAGCATCGACCACTGAATGAACGAAATTGTTTTAACAGTTTTGAAGAAACAGTGAACAAAACGGTAAATTTTGGTCAGCTACAAGCCAAGTTCCGAACAAAAATTGAACAGAGGAGTTAGAACAGTTCCAATTTCTAGCTTATTACTAGAAATCAGCATTCTCTTAGGATGTTTTATCATTTCGTAATTGATTGTATAGTTTTCATATAGTCCGTGAAACCCGATCGTTTCTTCCAACTTCAGTTTTTTTGAAAATTAGAGGAATATTGGCAAATTTTGATTTTATTTCATCTTGAACAATTGAATCGCACTGAACGTAGCCGAAACGAGATCCTCTTTTGTTTTTTTCTAAGCTAACATGGAGTCTATAGAAAAAAATTTTATGTAGGGAAAGTGGGCTGTGACAAAAATTTTGATCTTGTCATCGGTTTTGAGGTTTTCCCGCAACTGGCACTCCCACATTTCTTCAACTTTTATCCTTTCTCTTTTAAGTATTCCCTTCTCATCACATCTATCTCTCTCTTCTTATTCCCTCAATCATTATCCTGAACTGTTACGGATAGAAGAGTTTCTTGACAGGAACAGAAGTGGTAGTAACATCCCATGTGAAAAAAACTCTCAATTTTACATTTTGTTCTTGTTTCCTTGTAAAAGATATGACCATATTCTCAAAGTTGCGAGATCGGATTTGTCTGGTTTATACTTCTGCATATCGTTTCAACCTCCCATCTCGTGGACAGTCCTGTTGGCATACCTTGACGAATTGGGAAACTTAAATCTGGCTTGCACCACTTCCAACGATCGATTTACATAATTTTGATGAACTTTTGATCAATGTCCCACCATCTACAGCTTGTCGAGTGAACACATTGGAAGGTCCATCAGTCATGTCTTGTCGATTTTTCTCGCAAATCTTCATCTTTTTTGCAAAATGGATAAAAAATGTAATTTGTAGATTTGTGAAGACACATGTTTGCTAGATTCGGAAGAATACAACCAAGTTTCAACATATCTATCTCGTTGTTGTGATGTTAAAACTGAATCAATTTTTGCATTGCTTCCAGGGTTGGAACAACATCCTTGTTGTTTTACTACTGCAAAAAGACTTTCAACACAGTCAATCCTTTTTTCTGCCGAGTACCTTGTAAGTAATTGTAACTATCCAAGCCAGATATGGGCACATATTTCATTTATGATTTTTTCAGTGCTTGTTGCTCATCAGGCCCTTCTTTTTCTCAGCTTCTCATAAACAATAAAATCTTTGTCAAGAGCATTTATGTTACTAACTGAAAAAGGCTTCATGCAGTGGTACAGTGGAAGAACAAGCAGGCCAGGGTTGTCAAACCACTCATAGGGGAAGAGCGCTTTCATTTGGCTAGATTTATAGGCTTTGAGAAATTGGTCTAGAGTCGTTGCTCCGTCCAGAAAATCAAACAAGGTTTGAGTAGTACTTGATCAAAACTGAATCGTACCTAATGCTGTTAAATCAAAAAACATGCAGAGTTTTTACATATTTCTCCAGATATTAATTCAAATCAATGAGTAGATCTTTCTGAATTCTCAAAAACTGACTAGATATTTTTGCTTTTTACGAGTCTTCAACGCATTCGTCTTTGTACTCAAATGGATTAAATGAAAGGTTTTTGTTCGATTATTTCAGCTGATCGAAGATGTTGTTTCATTAGATCATTGACAGCTACTTGAAAAACTTAATAATCAAGTTACTGAATATTAAGTTCCGCAGAACCTTCTTGTACAAAAACATGGGTTCATCAATCAGATTGGATGATATGGAAACCGTAATTGGAAGATGATTTCCGATCCAGTTTGTAATTTTTGTTTCTTTTAGCTCATCCGTAGCAACACAAATTGACTCAAAATCTAAAATTGCTATATTATTGAAGAGTTTTTTCTTCAGAAACGAGAAGATTGAATCCTTCTAGTTTTTCAAACCAAGTCTCACGAAGCTCACACACGTCCTTTGGATAGATTTGCCTCACTCGATCCTTGCATCTCAGAAGAGGTTTGTTGAGATATTTAGGTCTTCTGAAAAAAGTATCACCACTTTGACACCGGAAACTCTTGAAGAAGCTATCTATATCGTCTGTATGAAAGATATGCTTATCAGATCTCAACAGCTTAAGCAACTTAAGTTTTTGTCAAAATTACCAACAATTCATCGAGCTAAGTCTCCTACTTACTCATATTCTTGTATATCAAAATCGTATATTTTTAAGTTTCTTTGCACAATTTCTTCGAAGAAGGGCATTTCTTCAACGGAAACCCCGCGATATTTTTTAGGATCATAACAAGACTTTGTTATGAATCTGTAAAGTTTTGAGAAGTGTAAGAGTCGAGATCATTGTGCCTCTTCATTTACATGGCCAATGCGTCGAAAGACAAAATTGTTCTTTGTTAGGTTCCTTGTCTTGTTACATAAAAACAGCTCACTTGCGTATGTCGTATAAAAGACTCTGGTAGGACATAGTCCAGGCATCCCATTGTGAAAAACTGCAAAAATCAAATTGAATCTTCAATTTGTATTTTGACGTTCCTGGGTAAATTGCTCCACAATATCAAATTTTTCTGCTTTCCCTTGAATTGTTACCAAGTCTACTTTTTTACACATCGTATGGGACCTTTCGAGGCAAAGTATTTTTTTCATGGGCGTAGAAATATCGATTTTTACTAGAATCAAAAATTCGAAGAACAAACTCCGGATCAATGTTGATTTTAGCAGCAGAATCGTGCCTGTTGAAGACTCCCTTCAGGTTCTTGTTGATCATTTTAGTATCTAACTTGGACATTTGGAAGTTAAAAAAGTTATATCTCCCGTTTTACATTTCTGTACCTATCTGTCTTCCCCTTCCTCCTCCACAATCGTGGGCAGGTCCGCTACAGTATCGCTTGGCTTCCGTTACTTAGCTCTATGTTCCTCACTTCGATGTTGTTGGAGAGATTAGTAACTTGGGAACTCTGCTCACAAAAAAGACAAACCGTCGACTGCTTGCAACTTGCTTGAGCAAGCTTCTTGGCAGTATGGTAGTTCATCTCCTCTTTGCTCGTTGTATGAAAATGGCAGTTCGTGCACTCCTGTTACTTTCGCTTTTAAAATCATGGTTTGTATGATGTTGAGAGAATGGTACGAAAAATGGCTTTTTTTTGGTTTTTTCGCAGTAATTTCGCAGTAATATCGGGGCGCGTTGTTTAGTTGGTGAGTATCATTAGTTGATTACGTGTAGATTGTGGAAAAAAAGGTATCATATTATGTTTTTGGATCATAGTGGGTCAATTGTAAAAGTTTTTACGGCAACATAAGAAAAATTAAAAATGAATTCACAAATTACTGTATCGTACATGAGTTAATTACATGGCGTCACTTCTTTTTTTATTACCTTGCATCATTTCTTTTAAGTTCAATGATTTTGTATGTATTCCATCATCTTGACCTTGTCTCTTTGAATAAAAAACTAAGTTCCTTCTTTGTCTGCTCATTTGTAGCAATCATATGATTTACAGTTCTAAATCCTCATTTGACCGTCTCCAAGCCTTCTAGAAGCCGTTTGCTTAATCCTGTGCTGCTTAAATTTTTCCGACTTGTTGTCAGAGCAGCAAAAATTTTTGCTACACAAACATAGCATTTCCGTTCATCTAAATTCCTCTTTGAAAAGTCCCGGCTCCCGTTGATTATGCTTTTTATGGATACTGCAACACGTTCCAGGGAAGAAACTAGATTTTGCATCTGCCTTAAAAGAATCTCTTTAGTCATTTTCACTCGTTTTTCCCAAGCAATTTTCGTATCAGGTTAGATACAGTCAAATAAGTTTTTTAAAGTGAGTCTGTGTTCATCTCCAACTCTACAATTTTGTTATCATCACAGAACTTGTAGTACAGCTCCAATATTCTCAGTTTTGCATACTGAAGTATGAAAAAGTCAACAAGGATGGGTTTTCGGTGCTCAATAGTTGATTTCAGCAACTCCACCTAAAACAATTTTTTTTCAACTGTTTTCATTCTTTCAAACAGTGGTTCCTTGATTAGCCTATGGTTTTTTTATCATTGAGATTTTTCGTGATTGTATGCTTGGAACAATACATGATCTGATATATCCTGAAGAAATATCCAAAAAATGAGAAGAAATATCCAAAAAATGTTTTGTTTCTGCTAAAGCTCCCGATAAAGGGTTTTCATCTCCTTCTCTTCTAGCATCGACCACTGAATGAACGAAATTGTTTAAACAGTTTCGAAGAAACAGTGAACAAAACGGTAAATTTTGGTCAACTACAAGCCAAGTTCCGAACAAAAATTGAACAGAGGAGTTCGAACAGTTCCATTTTCTAGCTTATTACTAGATATCAGCATTCTCTTAGGATGTTTTATCATTTCGTAATTGATTGTATAGTTTTCATATAGTCCGTGAAACTCGATCGTTTCTTCCAACTTCAGTTTTTTTGAAAATTAGAGGAATATTGGCAAATTTTGATTTTAGTTCATCTTGAACAATTAAATCGCACTGAACGTAGCCGAAACGAGATCCTATTTTGTTTTTTTCTAAGCTAACATAGAGTCTGTAGAAAGAAAGTTTATGTAGGGAAAGTGGGCTTTGACAAAATTTTTGATCTTGTCATCGGTTTTGAGGTTTTCCCATAACTGGCACTCCCACATTTCTTCAAATTTTATCCTTTCTCTTTTAAGTATTCCCTTCTCATATCATATACTCTCTCTTCTTATTACCTCAATCATTATCCTGATCTGTTACGGATAGAAGAGCTTATTGACTGGAACAGAAGTGGTAGTTACATCCCATATGAAGAAAACTCTTAATTTTGCATTTTGTTCTTGTTTCCTTGTAAAAGATATGACCATATTCTCAAAGTTGCGATATCGGTTTTGTCTGGTTTATACTTCAGCATATCGTTTCAACCTCCCATCTCGTGGACAGTCCTGTTGGCAAACCTTGACTAATTGAGAAATTTAAATCTGGCTTGCACCACTTCCAACGATCGATTTACATAATTTCGATGAATTTTTGATCAATGTCCCACCATCTACAGCTTGTCGAGTGAACACATTGGAAGGTCCACCAGTCATGTCTTGTCAATTTTTCTCGCAAATCTTCATCTTTTTTGCAAAATGGATTAAAAAGGTAATTTGTAGATTTGTGAAGACACATGTTTGCTATATTCGGAAGAATACAACCAAGTTTCGACATATCTATCTCGTTGTTGTGATGTTAAAACTGAATCAATTTTTGTATTGCTTCCAGGGTTGGAACAACATCCTTGTTGTTTTACTACTGCAAAAAGACTTTCAACACAGTCACTCCTTTTTTCTGCCGAGTACCTTGTAAGTAATTGAAACTATCCAAGCCAGATATGGGCACATATTTCATTTAGGATTCTTTCAGTGCTTGTTGCTCATCAGGCCCTTTTTTTTGCAGCTTCTCATAAACAATAAAATCTTTGTCAAGATGATTTATGTTACTAACTGAAAAAGGCTTCATGCAGTGGTACAGTGGAAGAACAAGCAGGCCAGGGTTGTCAAACCACTCATAGGGGAAGAGCGCTTTCATTTGGCTAGATTTATAGGCTTTGAGAAATTGGTCTAGAGTCGTTGCTCCGTCCAGAAAATCAAACAAGGTTTGAGTAGTACTTGATCAAAACTGAACCGTACCTACTGCTGTTAAATCAAAAAACATGCAGAGTTTTTACATATCTCTCCAGATATTAATTCAAATCAATGAGTAGATCTTTCTGAATTCTCAAAAACTGACTAGATATTTTTGCTTTTTCCGAGTCTTCAACGCATTCGTCTTTGTACTCAAATGGATTACTTGAAAGATTTTTTTTTCGATTATTTCAGCTGATCGAAGATGTTGTTTCATTAGATCATTGACAGCTACTTGAAAAACTTAATAATCAAATTACTGAATATCAAGTTCCGCGGAACCTTCTTGTACAACAACATGGGTTCATCAATCAGATTGGATGACATGGAGACCGTAATTGGAAGATGATTTCCGATCCACTTGTATTTTTTGTTTCTTTTAGCTCATCCGTAGCAACACAAATTGACTCAAAATCTAAAATTGCTAGATTATTGAAGAGTTTTTTCTTCAGAAACGAGAAGATTGAATCCTTCTAGTTTTTCAAACCAAGTCTCACGAAGCTCACATACTTCCTTTGGATAGATTTGCCTCACTCGATCCTTGCATCTCAGAAGAGGTTTGTTGAGATAGTCAGGTTTTTTTGCAAAAAGTATCACCACTTTGACTCCGGAAACACTTGAAGAAGCTATCTGTATCGTTTGTATGAAAGATATGCTTATTAGATCTCAACAACTTAAGCAACTTAAGTTTTTGTCAAATTTACCAAAAATTCATCGAGTTAGCTATCTCATAAACTCACATTCTTGTTTATCGAAATGGTATATTTATAAGTTTATTTGCACAATTTCTTCAAAGAAGGGCATTTCTTCAACGGAAACCCCGCGATATTTTTTACGATCATAACAAGACTTTGTTATGATTCTGTAAAATTTTGAGAAGTGTGAGAGTCGAGATCATTGTGCCGCTTCATGTACATGGCCAATGCATCGAAAGACAAAATTGGTCTTTGTTTGGTTCCTTGTCTTGTTAGATAAAAACAGCTCACATGCGTATGTCGTATTAAAGACTCTGGTAGGACATAGTCCAGGCATCCCATTGGGATGTTTTTAGGAAAAACTGCAAATATCAAATTGAATCTTCAATTTGTATTTTGACGTTCCTGGGTACATTGCTACACAATATCAAATTTTTCTGCTTTCCCTTGAATTGTTACCAAGTCTGTTTTATTACACATCGAATGGGACCTTTCGAGGCAAAGTATTTTTTTCATGGGCGTAGAAATATCGATTTTTACTAGAATCAAAATTTCGAAGAACAAACTCGAGATCAATGTCGATTTTAGCAGCAGAATCGTGCCTGTTGAAGACTCCCTTTAGGTTCTCGTTGATCATTTTAGTATCTAACTTGGACATTTGGAAGTTAAAAAAGTTATATCTCTCGTTTTACATTTCTGTACCTATCTGTCTTCCCCTTCCTCCTCCACAATCGTGGGCAGGTCCGCTACAGCATCGCTTGGCTTCCGTTACTTAGCTTCATGTTCCTTACTTCGATATTGTTGGAGAGATTAGTAACTTGGGAACTCTGCTCAAAAAAAAGACAAACCGTCGACTGCTTGCAACTTGGTTGAGCAAGCTTCTTGGCAGTATGGTAGTTCATCTCCTCTTTGCTCGTTGTATGAAAATGGCAGTTCGTGCACTCCTGTTACTTTCGCTTTTAAAATCATGGTTTGTAAGATGTTGAGAGAATGGTAAGAAAAATGGCTTTTTTTGGTTTTTTCGCAGTAATTTCGCAGTAATATCGGGGCGCGTTGTTTGGTTGGTGAGTATCATTAGTTGATTACGTGTAGATTGTGGAAAAAAGGTATCATATTATGTTTTTGGACCATTGTGGGTCAATTGTAAAAGTTTTTACGGCAACATAAGAAAAATTAAAAATGAAGTCACAAAACACTGTACCGTACATGAGTTAATTACATGGCGTCACTTCTTTTTTTATTACATTGCATCATTTCTTTTAAGTTCAATGGTTTTGTATGTATTCCATCATCTTCACCTTGTCTCTTTGAATAAAAAACTAAGTCCCTTCTTTGTCTGCTCATATTTAGCAATCATATGATTTACAGTTCTAAATTCTCATTTGACCGTCTCCAAGCCTTCTAGAAGCCGTTTGCTCAATCCTGTGCTGCTTAAACTTTTTCGACTTGTTGTCAGAGCAGCAAAAATTTTTGCTACACAAATATAGCATTTCCGTTCATCTAATATCCTCTTTGAAAAGTTCCGGCTCCCGTTTATTATGCTTTTTATGGATACTGCAACACGTTCGAGGGATGAAACTAGATTTTGCATCTGCCTTAAAAGAATCTCTTTAGTCATTTTCACTAGTTTTTCCCAAGCAATTTTCTTATCAGGTTGGATAAGTTTTTTGAAGTGAGTCTGTGTCCATCTCCAACTCTACAATTTTGTTATCATCACAGAACTTGTAGTACAGCTCCAATATTCTCAGTTTTGCATACTGAAGTATGAAAAAGTCAACAAGGATGGGTTTTCGGTGCTCAATAGTTGATTTCAGCAACTCCACCTACAACAAATTTTTTTCAACTGTTTTCATTCTTTCAAACAGTGGTTCCTTGATTAGCCTATGGGTTTTTATCATTGAGATTTTTCGTGATTGTATGCTTGGAACAATACATGATCTGATATCCATGGGAAGAAAATTCCAAAAAGTGTTTTGTTTCTGCTAAAGCTCCCGATAGAGGGTTTTCATCTCCTTCTCTTCTAGCATCGACCACTGAATGAACGCAATTTTTTTAAAAAACAGTTTCGAAGAAACAGTGAACAAAACGGTAAATTTTGGTCAACTACAAGCCAAGTTCCGAACAAAAATTGAACAGAGGAGTTAGAACAGTTCCATTTTCTAGCTTATTACAAGTATCAGCATTCTCTTAGGATGTTTTATCATTTCGTAATTGATGGTATAGTTTTCATGTAGTCCGTGAAATCCGATCGTTTCTTCCAACTTCAGTTTTTTTGAAAATTAGAGGAAAATTGGCAAATTTTGATTTTAGTTCATCTTGAACAATTAAATCGCACTGAACGTAGCCGAAACGAGATCCTCTTTTGATTTTTTTCTAAGTTATCATGGAGTCTGTAGAAAGAAGTTTTATGCAGGGAAAGTGGGCTTTGACAAAAATTTTGATCTTGTCATCGGTTTTGAGGTTTTCCCACAACTGGCACTCCCACATTTCTTCAACTTTTATCCTTTCTCTTTTAAGTATTCCCTTCTCATATCATATATCTCTCTCTTCTTATTACCTCAATCATTATCCTGATCTGTTACGGATAGAAAAGCTTCTTGACAGGAACAGAAGTGGTAGTAACATCCCATGTGAAGAAAACTCTCAATTTTGCATTTTGTTCTTAATTCCTTGTAAAAGATATGACCATATTCTCAAAGTTGCGAGATCGCTTTTGTCTGGTTTATACTTCAGCATATCGTTTCAACCTCCCATCTCGTGGACAGTCCTGTTGGCAAACCTTGACTAATTGAGAAACTTAAATCTGGCTTGCACCACTTTCAACGATCGATTTACATAATTTTGATGAATTTTTGATCAATGTCCCACCATCTACAGCTTGTCGAGTGAACACATTGGAAGGTCCACCAGTCATGTTTTTTCAATTTTTCTCGAAAATCTTCTTCTTTTCGCAAAATGGATAAAAAATGTAATTTGTAGATTTGTGAAGACATAAGTTTGCTATATTCGGAAGAATACAACCAAGTTTCAATATATCTATCTCCTTGTTGTGATGTTAAAACTGAATCAATTTTTGCATTGCTTCCAGGGTTGGAACAACATCCTTGTTGTTTTACTACTGCAAAAAGACTTTCAACACAGTCACTCCTTTTTTCTGCCGAGTACCTTGTAAGTAATTGTAACTATCCAAGCCAGATATGGGCACATATTCATTTAGGATTTTTTCAGTGCTTGTTGCTCATCAGGCCCTTCTTTTTCTCAGCTTCTCATAAATAATAAAATCTTTGTCAAGAGGATTGATGTTATTAACTGAAAAAGGCTTCATGCAGTGGTACAGTGGAAGAACAAGCAGGCCAGGGTTGTCAAACCACTCATAGGGGAAGAGTGCTTTCATTTGGCTAGATTTATAGGCTTTGAGAAATTGGTCTAGAGTAGTTGCTCCGTCCAGAAAATCAAACAAGGTTTGAGTAGTACTTGATCAAAACTGAATCGTACCTACTGCTGTTAAATCAAAAATCATGCAGAGTTTTTTACATATCTCTCCAGATATTAATTCAAATCAATGAGTAGATCTTTTTGAATTCTCAAAAACTGACTAGATATTTTTGCTTTTTACGAGTCTTCAACGCATTCGTCTTTGTACTCAAATGGATTAAATGAAAGGTTTTTGTTCGATTATTTCAGCTGATCGAAGATGTTGTTTCATTAGATCATTGACAGCTACTTGAAAAACTTAATAATCAAGTTACTGAATATGAAGTTCCGCGGAACCTTCTTGTGCAAAAATATGGGTTCATCAATCAGATTGGATGACATGGAGACCGTAATTGGAAGATGATTTCCAATCCACTTTGTATTTTTGTTTCTTTTAGCTCATCCGTAGCAACACAAATTGACTCAAAATCTAAAATGCTAGATTATTGAAGAGTTTTTTCTTCAGAAACGAGAAGATTCAATCCTTCTAGTTTTTCAAACCAAGTCTCACCAAGCTCACACACGTCCTTTGGATAGATTTGCCTCACTCGATCCTTGCATCTCAGAAGAGGTTTGTTGAGATAGTCAGGTCTTTTGACACCGGAAATACTTGAAGAAGCTATCTGTATCGTTTGTATGAGAGATATGCTTATCAGATCTCAACAACTTAAGCAACTTAAGTTTTTGTCAAATTTACCAACAATTCATCGAGCTAGCTCTCCTACATACTCACATACCAAGTTTCTTTGCACAATTTCTTCGAAGAAGGGCATTTCTTCAACGGAAATCCCGCGATATTTTTTAGGATCATAACAAGACTTTGTTATGAATCTGTAAAGTTTTGAGAAGTGTGAGAGTCGAGATCATTGTGCCGCTTTATGTACATGGCCAATGAGTCGAAAGACAAAATTGGTCTTTGTTTGGTTCCTTGTCTTGTTACATAAAAACAGCTCACTTGCTTATGTCGTATTAAAGACTCTGGTAGGACATAGTCCGGGCATCCCATTGGGATGATTTTAGGAAAAACTGCAAATATCAAATTGAATCTTCAATTTGTATTTTGACGTTCCTGGGTACATTGCTCCACAATATCAGATTTTTCTACTTTCCCTTGAATTGTTACCAAGTCTGGTTTTTTACACATCGAATGGGACCTTTCGAGGCAAAGTATTTTTTTCATGGGCGTAGAAATATCGATTTTTACTAGAATCAAAATTTCGAAGATCAAACTCCAGATCAATGTTGATTTTAGCAGCAGAATCGTGCCTGTTGAAGACTCCCTTTAGGTTCTCGTTGATCATTTTAAATCTAACTTGGACATTTGGAAGTTAAAAAAGTTATATCTCCCGTTTTACATTTCTGTACCTATCTGTCTTCCCCTTCCTCCTCCACAATTGTGGGCAGGTCCGCTACAGTATCGCCTGGCTTCCGTTACTTAGCTCCATGTTCCTTACTTCGATATTGTTGGAGAGATTAATAACTTGAGAACTCTGCTCACAAAAAAGAAAAACCGTCGACTGCTTGCATCTTGGTTGCGCAAGCTTCTTGGCAGTATGGTAGTTCATCTCCTCTTTGCTCGTTGTATGAAAATGGCAGTTCGTGCACTCCTGTTACTTTCGCTTTTAAAAACTCTTTCGATGTCTCGCAGCATTAGTTCTCATGTATTCTTCACCACAGTTCTCGTATTTGACTTTCTCATTTCAATTAGGAGAAGGCGTTATCCTAAAAATGGAAAAAATTACACTGGAGTTTTAGAAATGTTCCAAATTTAATGATTTGAAGTACCAGTTGAGAAAACAAAAAACTTACTTTTTTCTTGTCGCCAATTAACGAATTATAATAAATGAAGTAATGCTCAATTTACTGTTTCTGTTTGGCAAACAAAAGTAATGATTAAGTTCGATAAAGTACGCATTCTTATACTAACAATGACATCATCGCTTACGCAAATATCTTTTTATGGTCTTTCCACAGCCCACGCAAGTTTCCTTTATTGTATTGACTTCAATTTTCAAATAGAAGTGACGTCATCGCCCAGGAAATTTTTCTTTCATGTTGATGACGTCGCTGCCAAATTTTACTGAAAATTTTTCAACTAATCAGAACTCAGAAATTTGTACGTAAGACTTTTGATGTAAAATAATCATTAAATGAAAGATTGCAGTTAAAAGAATTTTAATTTCCTCAAGTTACTCTACGAGAAAAAATTCCACTTGATTTTCTAATTGATGAAATAGATGAAAACTCTTACTTTCCCCCAATTTTTTGGACGTTTGTATTGTCTAAAATAGAGATCTCCGATTTAAAAAAAAATATATAGGAAAACTTACTCATTCAAAAAGTTTACTTTTGAACCAAATATTGAATTTCAAAGCTTTAAACTTAATGCTGAAATATACGTAACAAAAAAAAATTTTTTTTTGACACTTGGAAATTAATCAAACATTTCTGCTAAAAAAGTTAAAAATCCTGCTATTTAAAAATATTGCTTGATCACGTTTGGAATAAGGTTTACAGAGATTTGCTTTGAAAAATGAATCAACTTTGAGCTATTCTGTCAAAGTTAAATCAAAATCAGAAAACTTGACTATCTATTCAGAAATTAGCAATTCAAGTTATTTGATTAAAAAAAATTGTGGAAAAGCTACATGTTTCAGTTTTTTTTACTTTTGTAACTTATATTGGTAACATTTCTTATTTTTACCGCAAACAACGTTTGATCCTTTATTTTTACGATCACTTTAGCATGAATGTTTTTCCGTATTTTCAGGACTGAAGTCTTTAAAAAGTGAAACTTTTTTTTTGAGTTTTGAAACGACAATTGAACAAATTGCCTTAAATGGAGCTATTTTTCTGATTGGATACGGCTTTTTATCAAAACATTTTGAAAAGAAGCAGATTAGTTACGACTGCTGCCCTTATACTGAAAAACTCTTTCGATTGGTTAGACACACTCATTTGAGTTGAAGGTACCCCTCAAGGTTGTAGGTTCACTCGAAGTAGGAATCAGAACCACTTTGTTTTCAATTTAATTACCGTCAACTAGCACCTCTCTCAGCTCTAAGACAGTCATATACCTTGTTCCATTTTCCTTTACCCAGTAACTTATTTCTCAGAATGATCTTCTTTGTTCAGATTAACAACCTCACGTACTCGATCTAGTTTATACCAGAATTGATGACAATCAGGGTGCTCGAGCCAGTTTGCCGTTTTTTTGGCTCAAATGGATGTTCCAGTTCAATTGTGGCACATGATCGAAATCATGAGGGAAGATTTTAGTGAACATCAACAGATGCAGGTTGTCATCACAAAGAACCAGATTAGGACTGAAATTTGAAACGGGTTGTTTTTGATGTCAAGCAAGCCTGATTTCCTGATTGAAAAGATCTGACACGCAGTGTTTTGACCTAAAAACACTACATTAGCTACGTAAAGAGTCAGCAGCCTAAGAGTTTTTTTTTCTATTAAGACCAGTGTTGATTAGTATAGTAAATTAGAGTAATTTCTGATGTACTTGTATTCGAACATAATTTAGAACTGTTAACGAAACACGACTAAGTTCTCAGGTTCTCATGACAAAGAGGGTTAGAAGAGAGATAAAACAGTGGTCTATCGTTTAGGGAGCTGTTGAAAATAGGACCCTAGGACTGATGCCACAGATTGCAGAACAAGTTGGGATGGACTAAATCGAGGTTACTGACTATGTTCTAAATATGTGGCTCAACCTGTAAACGTTATTCTTTTGTCGTGGGAAGAAGAAAGGATCTGTGGAGAACCCAATTGCAATCAAGGATGAATAGGGGATCTCTGAACGAAGGACTCCAGTGAGCAAAAAACCAAGACAACCATCAGCGAAAGAGGCAAGACCAGTTTTGCTCTCCGTTGAGAACTTACATCACGACAGCTCCTTGATTTTTAAATAATTTGGTTGTCTTGTTCTTCGTAACTTATCTTTTTTCTCATCTAGTTTTTTTTAAAAAGATAGGAACTAAAAAATGAGGTAAGAAGTCATAGAAAGGTCTGTTAAGAAATCTCGCACACGGATTAGACATCAAACTACTTTTTCAATTGGCAAAAGTTTTTACGAATTTTTTTTTTTGCAAAGAAGTTTAAAAAAATTCATTCTCTTTAACATCCTGTGAAAAATTTCACCATAATTTTTGCTCAAAGATACAAAAAATCATTACAATTTTTGAACACATGTTAAAAAATTTACAACAATTTTCGCAGCTTGCAAAATTTTTTACAATTTTTTGCACAGATGTTAGAAAAAATCACAAAAAATTTCATATTTAAAAAAAAAATTCATAAAGTTTTTGAGCAATTGAAGAAAAATGTAAGACTTTCTTGCACTGTTGAAAAAAAATACTTTATGAATTTTTTTGCTCCAAATTTGATCCTTAGAAAATCCGGTTTTTTTTTAACTTTGGGTTGTTTAAGAAAATCAGTCATTAGGATTGGGAATAGCACTAAAAGTCATCAATAAAGAAAACACTTCAGCAAAAATTTAATAAATTAATTAAAATGAAGTTTTGCCTTTTCTGTATACGCATAAGAAAAATTTTTTTTTGCATCAGTGTTATAAACAAACAAAAACAACTTTCCATCTTACGCAAGAATTTCATTAAAATGTTTGCATATATGTTGAAAAAATCAAAACAATTTTTTCATTTTCTAAAAAAAATTTGTTGAAAAAATGTTTGCAAACTTGTTGAAAAAATCAAATCAAAAGTTCTGAGTTAAATTTCGCTCACTTGTTGAAATTATATGAATTTATTAATTGAAAAAAAATTAAATTGAAATAAAAATAGTTTTGACAAGACTATGATTAAAAAAACGTTCAATTTCCAATAGAAAAATTCACACGCTCAAAATATACACTACCATAATCATCAATGAAACGATCAACATATTTCAAAAAATAAGACTAATTTTTTGAGTTTTGATTTTTCTAATCCTTTCCAAAAATACTGATCCAAGAGTCTGGGTAAACTCAAGCTTCTGGATAGAGCTGAGATGATGTCTTTTGAATTTTGTTCACAGCAGGCGTTTCTTTTCAACAATCGGTTTTTTTCCGGCTTTCTACCTTTTTAGTTGAGTTCGACTGCAAGATTCAATTGAATAAAAATTTTATCTCTTGATGAAAAAAAAAATTTAGAATAAAATTTGTATTTGTACAAAGTATAGATACAGTCAACAATTTGGTAAGTGAAGAACCAAGTTTCGGTCGAGCGATTATCTGTTTAATACTAAATGATGCATGATGCTTGCATTTTTCAAACGGGCAGAATGATGAATGAATAGAAACACAGTAAACTTGAATAACAATGAATTTTGCATTGTAATCCGAGAGATTTTGCATTGTAATCCGAATAAAAGGTTTTGCATTGTAATCCGAAAAAACAGGGATATGCTCGACACATAGCAGATGCCATCACCGTTTGTTGGTTGAAATTCGTTTTATCTACACTAACTTGCTTATATAGTAGTTCTAGTACCTAGTCGATGTCCATATTTAGATCATCACCTACTCACTATTCCATATAAGGTAATAAACCTTTATTTGATTTGTACAGTGAGTAATCTGAATTTTCGATTCTCTATCAATTTCTGAATCTCTTCATTTTGAAATTTCTACTACTGAAGTTTCCACTACAGTAGGTGTCAAATTAAAATCGTTTTTACGAAAAATAGCCTTCCTAACAATATTGAGATTGTCAAAAATCAAAAAAAAAATTGGGAAATTTTTTCGGTCCCGAAAACCCTACAACGCAAAAATTTACTCTGAATATTGCTAAGAAAAAGTGAATAGGAAAAATTCGAAAAATGCCAGCAAGTCTATCTGGTGAAAATTAAGGTTAAAGGATATCAGCAATACGGAACACTGTTATTCACGATGCTGAAAACCAAGG